>NW_010420484.1:8897-13322 GCF_000710305.1 Buceros rhinoceros silvestris | reverse complement strand
CCAAATCTTTGAGTGCTCAACTCAAGTGTCTTAGTCTCCAGAGAGACTTCCTTCAACCCAGCTTCTTCTGTGCATAGCCTGCTTCTTCAGCCGCAAACTGTAGCTGCTATTTTGAAAATTCCAGGTGATAGGAGAAAAAACTTTTTAAAAGCCTGATATGAAAATGGTGCAGCGCAGAAGAACGGTAAATAGAAAGGAAAACCAATGATAGAAGAAGACGGACAGCCCAAGCCTGCAATGCATAACCTTCGGGCCAGCAGCTAGTCCAGTCAAGCACGGCCAGTCCGGCACGGCGTGTGTTTGACCTTGAGATCCTCTCTCTTTGAATAAGCAGAAAATGGGGTAGTTCTGAGGTAGTACTCTCCCTCCTGAGGGAAGTGCCATTTATTAGCAGTTTTGGCACGTTGCTATTTTGTTTTTCAAGGAAGATAGGCTCAGAAATAGCTGGTTGCCTCAGCTCCCTGAACACAATTATGCATTAAGGGACTGTGGGAGCAGCAAGTTAGGAGAAGCAGACCACAAATAGGGGAGAGAGTGTTTCATTAAAGGCACGGCTGATACTAAGTGCAGCAGAGCCTTGCAAACACGCTGCAGCGAAGAGTGATGCGAGATGGTTTTCCTGACATAGCCCAGCCATGAGAGCCCCCAAGTCCTGCGCAGGCAAGGCCAGTATCGCTGTGCAGAACTCCAGTTCTGCCTCACGCACAGAGGCTCTCAAGGGTTTTCTGGATAAACAATCCTGTTGGAAAGTACCACTTCAGTGAGACTGAAGTGTTTAGTCTATTTTGATGTAATTCAAGTTTGAAACAAATTGTGGTTTCGCTTTGAAAAAACAGGTTTTGTTTTGAAAGTTGCAAATGGAACATTTCAGCAGTGATGCTTGGTTTCACCACTTTTGAGAAGAATTTTTTTTATATATATAGTGCTTTCTGGTTCCAATTTGTTGTCTCAGGGTTGTACGTGTAAATAAATTAGATATGAGACAAGCAATGATCATTTAAAAGCAATATTTAACAGGGATTTTTCACAAATTTGCCCTTAATTTTAAGGAGGAACCATTGTAATCAACTAAAGCGCAATTCCAGCAGACGGCCTTCCGATTTTCTTCTATATGTTTGTGCTTTAACTCCAGTGCTTGCAATCGGAACTCTCTGTTAGTAAACCACCGTTACCTATCAGTGCTGAGTGCTCTGGGAAACGGTGCTTGGATGTGCAGCGGTATATTTTTCCTTGCAAACGTCAGCTGCTCATGGGAGAAATGCAAGACCATTCTGCTCAGCTAATACAAATTGCACTGTTAGAATATTCACAAAACTTTCCACAGAACACTACCAATTCTAGAAAAATACCTCTGAAAATTAAAGGGGCAGCCTCTGTAATACAGGAGTCCAGTTACTCAATGGTTTCATGCAGAAATGAAAATGTAGATAATACAGTGCAACTAACTAGGTTATACCAGCATTAAATGATGTTCTGAGTACATCAGCACAGTAATTTCCCATAAAGAAGCAAGCAATCTGTTTTCCTTGCAGGAAAAAATCTGATATGACACCACCAGTAAGGCATATTTAGAAAGGGCTTTTTCAAAGGAGTCCGACAGATAGCCATACATTTTCCAATTAAAATGTGATTTGAGTGTCTGCTCTTCTTGGGCTCATACCAAAATTCCAGCAAAAAACACGCTTATTTTCATCATGTAACAAAGTACAAGCATTTTTGATCATTTAATTACATCAGTAGATCATGAAGGCTATCCAAAATGGCAATCTGAAGCAATTATCCTCGGAGAACATAAGGTTAAAATTGTAATCCTCCTCTGATGAGAAAGAGTCTCTCAGACCCTACCCTGCCCCAGGGTACACAGAGGCTGTCACCAGGTTCAGCATTGCCTCAAATGAAAATCTCCTGGCAGGGCGTCCTGTACCCCTGAGATTTTTACCATATGGATCGGTACAGACAAGATAAGACAGGAAAAGCAATGTTTCAAAGTGAGCCTGAAATGAATACGAGTACAAAAAAATTGTGGTGTGTTTCCAAACTAGGAAGCCCCTGGTGAAAGAATTACTGGGTGTAAGTCATTGCCCTTGGTCAGAAGTAACTGGACCGCAGAGACAGAGCAGTTAGAAGTTGATACGACAATGTGCATAATACATCTTCCTAATACTCTTTTGATTATCAGTATATGAAATTAATCAGGATTTTAACTTTAATTTATTCAAGGTTTAGTCAAATCAGAATACATGAATTGGAGGATACATCTCTCCAAGGGTCCAAAACATGCTAAGTTGTCCTGCTGTCCTCAGCCCTTCAATCATACGTAAAATCCGTTTTACATTGTTGAGAATTTCTCCATTCTTACTCCAGCCCTGCACTTTTCAGCTCAAGGGAAAAGAAGGCATGAGAAAGAGCTCAAAAATGTATTTTTAAAAGGATAAATAATTTCTCCATTCAAATAGTACATGCAGAGCAAAGACGAAGGCAACGTTTCCTCATTCCAGCACAGATCCATTGATCTCTACTGCTGCGCAATTCAAATTGTGATCCTTTGATGTGGCAAAATGCAAGACAATTTCCAATACAGACTTGAGGTGGGTGAACTGTGTTCTCCAGACCTATGTCACAGTACTGAATAAAACAAAAAATTGTGTTTTAAGATAAGATTAACTGCCAGAGAAAGTAGTGATATCAGTGGAAGGGCTTGCTGTCTCATTATTACTCAGTAAAAAAAAAAACATGAGGCTCAGTTATGTACACAGTGATGTAAATGAAGAGTCTAAGTCTTAGGCACTCTTTAGAGTGAGGGTTGTGGCACACACAACGCTCTGGTCCCCTGGTTGCCTAGTCTGGGGACCTGTGAAGCAACTGCCTGTCCCATTTCTCAGCACCAGACGGTTCCTTTTCTCTGGAAACAAGGACTTGGGGGGAAATAGAAGTTTGAATCGCACATCAGGGTTGCCCCCATGGTGGAACCATGGTGAATACCCAGACTCAGGAGCTCAGAAGAGCATCTTCTTCCCTCTCCATAGATTTTGTTATTGATGTATGAAGGGCTGCAGTAGCCAAATGCCACTTGAAAACTTGGATTAGAAGGTGCCAGGTTTGGTGTTTCAAGCAACTTGCATCAGAAAACATTGAAACAATTGGAAAGTATCACTAGCACATTAAATTCAGAGTTTTCAACTCATTCTGACAGTTTTCAATAAAGTTAAAATGCAGAAGACATATAACCTCCTACAAATCTCAAGGTGTTTCATTTAATTTATTCACTTGCCTTCATCTTGAGCAAGGTAACTTATATTTGAGGAGAGCATGACGTGTTTAGCTATAGCACATTTCCCCACAAGACATCAAAGTCTTCATTTGAAGATAAATGAAATCGTCAGCTGAGGACATCAAATTATGGAAAAGCCACCACTTCCCCAGGTGCTTTCTTAATCACCATTGTTGTTCATACTCATCTTTTCATTGTCTTTTTGATTTCATCGCCCACATCAAGCTTCACCGTCCTCATCTGCATGTTTCTTCCAGTAGGTGTTTGACACCTGCCTTGAGATTATGGATTAAAACCCCTCAAGAGTGCTGGGCTTTGTTGCGATCCCCGTGGACCTCTAGTAGGCATGCTTATATTCTGCAAGCAGTTTAGGTGACCTTGTTTATCATCTTCCGTGAGTCAAATATAACTTTTTTTTTTTTTTGCTTTCGAATTGCATTTTGCTGTTGGCTTGGAAAAGCAATGCCCATTCTTTTTGCTGTAGCAGTTCAGGGTTTTTTTCAACCCTTTATATGAAGACATACATTCTGTGCTTTGACAAAGGTGTTTTTTCTTAATTTTTACTCATTAAATATTTAAACCCTACTTCTGAAATCGCATTACTCAGAAACAATACTTTTGGGACAATAGCTATTTCTTACTTTTGATCCAAAAAAATTTGTAACTGCTTTAGAGTTATTCTCTTACAATAAGCATGTAAAAATAGTAATAGCAGAAAAAAATTTGGCTTGGTTCTAATTTTTGAATTAAGAGGTCTGTTAACATGTTCAATCCAAGACTTCCCAAATACGGATTAAACACATCCACGAAGTGTCAGTAGACATTTACACCAGCTCAGAAGAATACCACCAAAAATCTCTTGAAATGTCTAACATGGCAAACAGGAAGTTATGAAAATGCTGAATTAGTTTGACCTCCTGATGATGATTTGTGCTCTTCAACAGCTGGATTTCAATGATTAGTTCCTGTTTGTCAAAACTGCTCAGAACTGTCATTTCTCGGAGGAACACGCTCCCACAGCCTTGCTCTCATGATGTCATTAGGGTGCCAGGAAACCTTTGGGCAGTCTGGTCTGGGTATCTCTCAAACTGGCAGGCTCCAAAATAACAAGCTTTAATTCCAACAGAGAGGTGTGAACTTAAAAATGGCTTCAT
>NW_010420484.1:8408-8740 GCF_000710305.1 Buceros rhinoceros silvestris | reverse complement strand
AGCTGCTAGCCATATAGTCACAGCCGCACAATAACACAATATTGATTTCGAACCCAAGCCATTCTGGTGTGTAGGACAGTCGTGAGGACAATGTGTCTGTGTACTAGACTGTGACCGTTTAAGGAAACTTCTCCTGTTTTGGAAGATTTTGTTTTAAACTGACCAATGGCATTCCTTCCCATGTGACGTTTTGCTGCAGCATTTTTCATTGGTTAAAAGTTTTCGCAGGCTTCTTTACTTTTCACGCTGTTTTTGCTTTAAAAAGCCTCACCGCGTTTGCCTCGCAGTCTTTGGGCTCGCTTTTTCCACTCCAGGACGCACCAGAGCAACTT
>NW_010420484.1:0-8147 GCF_000710305.1 Buceros rhinoceros silvestris | reverse complement strand
TTCTTGGCAAGAGCCGCCCCGAGCGCCACTTCAGCTGAGCCGCTGTCGCCGTGCTAGGGACCAGTAGCCACGTGCCCACTGCTGCCACCTCTCGCGCCATGCCAGCCGCCCCGGACAGCCTTGGAGCAGAGCCACTGCCAGGGCACAGTCACACCGTGGGGGAAGCAAAACCCACCCCCCTTCGCCGCCGCTCGCCGGAGCCGAGCCGTCCGCTTGCCGCCGCTTCTCAGCAGAAAGCCACAGCCACACCGGGAACCACCACACCGCTCCCACCGCCATTCGTCCTTGTCCAGACCCGATCCGTCACCGTGGGAAATCACCATGCCGCTCTCGCCACTTTTGAGGAGCCACGAAAGCCGCCATCTGTCCGGACGCCTTGTGCTCCACGAGAGCTGTTTTCCTGACTGCGGCTTTTCGCCGCCAGAATTTGCATTCTGCTTTGCCTCAATCCACGGTAGGACTGGTAAGGTTTGCACAAATTCTACTTTTCCATGCGGTATCTGGGAATATTGTAATTGCCGTGGTTTCTCCTTGTCCTGCCCCGCGGGAGACCACATGGCCACCACCATCTTTGATCGCAGCTGCGGTCCATGTTTGCTTTTGCTACCGACCGTGGTTAACCCTTGCCTCCCCATCCCATACGAAACCCTTAGTACCTCACGGGTTTTCTTTTGTATTTAATCTGTGTCTGCTTGTTGTGTTATTAAACTTTGTTTCAGTTTCCCAAAACATTTAGAGGTCTCATGAATTCTTTTCTCCCTTCTCCTATTTCTGTTGCAAATAGAGAATTACGTCTCCGGACCTGGCTCACCTCGGCCAACCGGTGACATAGACCCAATTTGGATAAAACTGGATTCAAGCCAAATCTTTGCATCAAACTCATAAACAGTTTTAGAAGTCAAATCTGTACCTGCACCACACACAGTAAAGCTCATTATTCAGTTTTAAAAATTAAATTGGATCATTTTTCTCTCTATAATTTAATAATTCTATATAGTTTATGAGTCATAATCTGATCAAAAGATAAGACATTCAGTATTAAAAATGTTCACCGTATTCCAGTTTGAGTTTTATTTACTCCAAGCCATTTTACATTGCTATGGTTTTAACTGCCGGATTAAGGAGTCCACTAACGTATTTGTGTCCTGTACTAGAAAAGCAGCAAGAGAATCAGTTTGAAGATCAAATAGGATTAGATTGATACAGCTGCTTCATTCAATCATTTGAGTTTTTTACCATTAAAACATATATTGCTTTGGCTCTAGACACGGCAATTTCAACTTCTGTTGATTTTCTGCTCTTAGGTTTAAATTGGATGAGGCTTTTCCATGATAGGGAATGACTTCTTATTTAGAATAAACTCAAGATCAGAAGTGCTATAACTATATTTTGCAGGAAGAAGCAGTACATTTCCTTTCAGAGAACAAACCAGCCTCTAGGCTGGAAGAATGTTTCCTACACAGAAAAGATTGTTGCTTACAAATCACGCTCCAGGGAGAATCTATGAAGACTTGGGCACCAAAAGGCAATCTTTATATAAAAAAATTATATCTCACTCCTGCAGGAGCTTAACAGCAGCATCTCACATAACACTGTCAGATCTCATGACTGGGACTTCTACCTTTTGACACCGCTGACCATGCCGAAGTAATCCACGCTCACAAAATTCAAATGACGGGGAAAAATAGCAGCACTATCAAATCACTCTCTGGGTAGTTTCAGAAGTTCTGTCAGATAACTGAATGAACTATTATTTGTGCCTGCTTCCCTCCTCCTGAGCGTGTTAAAGTGCTCTGACTTTCATAGCACGGGAGTGAATACTTCCCCCATTTCTGGTCACCCTAACAAGGGTAGCTGTCACAATCAGAGAAAACCTCAAAGGTCTCTGACTTGCTTTGTTCCAAGCCAGATGGTAAAAGGCTGAAGTACAAACACACACGCAGTCCCTTGGTGCTGACAAGCAAAGAGAACCCTGTGGCACTGGTGCCCATCTGTGAGTGGTTATGGATCAAGCCAGACAAAGGCACATGCGATAATCATGGTCCCACTTCCACATAATCTTACAAACATCAAATACTGCAGGATTAATATAGAAGAACAGAAGGAACCACAGCCCTTGAATTATTGCTCTAATCTGCCAAGGTCAGCTGCAACGCATACGCTTGTCCAGCATGGCCATGGGGCGGTCGCTGTGTTGTGCTCAAACAGTCACCTTATTTTCCCACTGGTACCTATGAGCAGCACGGTGCAATCTGTTCTGCCAACTGCACACTGTCAGATGTATCGCTTAGAACCTTCCTGCAGCAGCTTGGAGGCACCTGCAAAGCTGCGAAGGGCTGGCTTGACTGACTTGAGACTACTTGTGTACTACTCTCAGTTACTGCCATTTGGGCTTCTAGATCAATGTTTGTGATTTTCCCAGGAGCATCCTCTCTGGGAGCCACGTAATAATAAAGTATTCTGCACTGCAGAGGCTTAGTGTGATGAGATTTAAGGGCATCTTCCCCAAGCCATGATACAAAGGAGCCTCATTCCTCCATGTATTGAATGTTGCAAGCATTCTGGTGATGAGTGAGGGATAGTTGAGAATCCTTTCCTACAGAGCCTAATTTCTAAGGCAAACATGGCACTACCTCCTACTCTGCATTACACTCCTCTGTGCATCAGGACATACGTGCGTGGCAGAAAATAAGACTGCACTGTGCTGTGTCTTCTGGTAGCATCGTGTGTCAGACTTCCGAGGGCTTCTGTATGGCTTTGCTGACTTAGAGCCACCCAAGGATTTAAGGCCTTGGTTGTGTGGTTGCTGCAAACTCCCTCCTGAAGCAGCTGATCTACAGCCCAGCTCCATCTTTGCAGAGAGGAGATGCTGCTTCTTCCTCCTCCCTGTCTCTCTGGAACTGCCTGGAGTCCTTGTGCAAACAGGTGGACAATGGTCCTTGTCCTGAGAAACGTGCAAGGGCTGCCATGGTGGATTTCTTTGCAAAGGTTGTAGAAGAGAAAGAGGAATGATCAGGAAAGCTAAGGCACAGCTGGAGCTAAATTTGGCAAAGGAAGTGAGGAATAGCAAGGGCTTCTTCAGTTACTTTAGTCAGAAAAGGAAGACAAAAGAAAATGTACCACTCCTGATAAATAAAACCGAGGATCTGGTAACGACAGATGGGGAGAAAGTTGAGGTTTTCAACAACTTTTTTTGCCTCAATTTTCACTGGCAATTGCTCTTTCCATGTCTCTTGACTCTCAGAATCTCCAAAAAGAAAAGAAAGACTGTATATACAAGTGAAATGTAGCCCAAGCAGTAGATAAGCCTTCTGGATCAGGATAATGCCTCCAAGTGGATCAAAGATGATTAAAGTTGTAAAGCAGAATAACTTAATTTTCCAACGATTTTAGTAGTAACTTCAGCAACTGCCTGCAAAAGGGTTTCCTCCAGGCATCTGAATAGCAACAGGGGTTCCCAGATGCCTCATGTATCTCAGCACGCATAAATCATCAAAACAGGCAATGAGAAGGGGAGAAAGCAAGCAAAAAAGGGAGGAGGGAGCAAGCAAGGAAAAAAACCCAAACCCAACTCCTTCCCCCAACCCCAAAGAACAAAAAAAGACCTCAGGGTAAAAAGAGCTCACATGAGTCCTGGGGAGCTGAAGGGCTACTTGAGAATCCTTCCAGCGAAACTACCTCTGCTGTTTTCAGGAGGAGGCAGTTCTTCCTTCAGGGCATCAAAACAAAAGCAAACGCTTTTTGGAAATGACAGTTTGTCATCTTTCTCTTCAGCTTCCAGATGTGGAAAGAGTTGTCATTTTCATCTTCCACATGAAGAATTCTCAAAGATACTCGGAGGAGAAGGAGGAAAGTTAGCTAACACAAATAAAGGCTTTAAAACTTAAATCACATTGATGTCCCCTTTCCTGAAAATTCCAAAGAGAGCAAGGGAAATCTTCTATAAACACCATCTGTCTAGAACTACACCAATACAGACGTGCAGTACAGCAGAATGGGCAAGGGTTCATCTTCAGAGTTTGAGAAGGGAGAGCTCCCCCTGTAGCGTTGTACAGATCCCAGCTGCACCCCAAGTTTGGTGCTGAGGGGGACATTCTGTCTCCTCCTTTAGGTCATTGCTAGAGGTCATTGCTAAACAGGGCATTTTCCAGGAGACATCTCTGTGTTGTTCCCCTTGTTCTTTGAGTTAGCTAACTTTCCTCCTTCTCCTCCTCAACACTGAATAGCTTCAAAAGCAGCAGGTCAGCTCTGAGGACCCCAAAAATGTTCCTGAACCTGGAGCAGATGACCTTGTACTGGGTGGGAAAGGTAAATTCATTCCCTGAAACTCTTTGCAGAACTTAAAAGCTTCATTAGAGATCTGACTCATTGACCTAATCACCTGCTTTTACCTTCATTAAATCTAATGATCTTAAGACAACACAAGGTAAATTTTGTAGGAAATTTAGTATGTAAGCTGTAAATAATTGCAATGGTCATTAAGTATGCATAACAATGCCTGCCAGAGGGTGAAGAAGACAGTAGCTGGGAAGTATTCCTCAGACAGGGTCCTCACTCCAAAATTCTCTCTGAAGAGCCATAAACCTCAGTGATTTCACACATCCTCTTCTTTAAAGATTTCTTGTCTTTGTTGTGAAAGATTTATGACAAGTAAAAACAGCAGCTCACCAATGCTGGTTGATTTACACAAAGGCCAAATCATTGGTTTAACAGTCTCATTCATCTGAGAGTCCACTTAATCCTTGTCACAGGGGAAGGATGTTGCCTCAAGACACAGAGAATTCTGCGAAAGAAATTAGATGCAGGCACATACAGCTGCCGGGAAAGCACTGGGCAGTGGTGGAGTGGAGACCCAGGTACACGTTGGGAGTTTTCAGATGTTCTATTGGAGGTGACAGAGCACTGGAACAGGCTGCCCAGAGAGGCTGTGGATTCTCCTTGTCTGGAGATATACAAAACCTGCCTGGACATCATCTTGTCCAACTTGCTTTAGGTGAACCTGCTTTAGCAGGGGGGTTGGACTAGGTGATCTCCAGAGGTCCCTTCCAACTCCTACCATTTTGTGATTCTGTGATTCGGTGATTGCCCCTTGAAGGGGTGGGATCATTAGGAGTGTCCAGTGCGTGATCCATGTGCACGTTGGGAGTTGTCAGATGTCCTATTGGAGGTGACAGAGCACTGGAACAGGCTGCCCAGAGAGGCTGTGGATTCTCCTTGTCTGGAGATATACAAAACCTGCCTGGACATCATCTTGTCCAACTTGCTTTAGGTGAACCTGCTTTAGCAGGGGGGTTGGACTAGGTGATCTCCAGAGGTCCCTTCCAACTCCTACCATTTTGTGATTCTGTGATTCGGTGATTGCCCCTTGAAGGGGTGGGATCATTAGGAGTGTCCAGTGCTCAACTTCTATCTCTGCACGTGTGCCTGGCGGAGTGTTTTGTCTGGCTTTTACATGACTACGTTCAATTTGGCTATGTAAGAAGGAAGGAAAGCTCCAGGATTAAAGACTCACCTCAGCACCCATTGTACAGAGACAAGGTCTTAGTCAGGTTCTCATTCTGGTTTTACACCATTTGTAGTATATTCTATAATTCCACTGGGAATATCACAGGATGACATGAGGAGCTGAGTGGGATTACTCCTGATTTACACCAGAGGATGTCAGAGCAACCTCACTAACTGCTTACTATAATCCTCTGCCTTTTCATTGTAATATTTTTAAGACTTTTTAATGAGCTGAAATCTTTATTTTCAGGGACTAACTCAGGCCCAAGTTTCAGGGTGTTAAGTACCTTCCATAAACAAAGTCCTTAATGATCTTCTGAAACACCTGATGCTTTCCTAGGGTGCTCAGCTTGTCTGAAGAAGAGTTCTTGTTTTACATACGGATTGTTTTTATTTTTGGTTGGTTGCTTTGGCATTTTCAAGTCTTCTGTTACATTAATAGATCATTAATATTTTTTGTCACTCATCACATCTGGGTTTCCTCTGCTGAGGAGAACTCCTCAGCGGTACAGAGTGACGTTCTGCACAGCACCAATTCTTCTAGGTGAAAACCAAAGCTGGTGGAATTTGTTCATCACCACCTGGGATGTGCTTAACTCCTTTCTGACACTTAATACCCAGCAACTGGTAAATGCCCATTGGTGTTGTGCTCCTTGTGGAGTCATTGGCAGACCAGCAACAGTGTCCTTCTGAGTGTCTGTACTGGCTTCAGCTGGGCCTTCAGTGCTCCTCCAGGCTGCGCCCCCTTTGAAGAATAGAGATTAAGAAAACTTGTACTAGTTTCCTCTGAACATATTAGCATTTTGATTACACTAAACTTGATCTGAAAATGAAGAGGTGGTTCTTTTGGTTTGGTTCATTTTTATTCCTGGTGCAGAAGGATTTCACTGAGTCAATATAATGAACATTCATTTTTAGAGATGGATGATATTCAGCACAACGAGATAAAATAGAAGGTCTGTTGGGTGGGTCATAGAAAGTCCTAAGAAGGGCTTGATGACTACACTTAAAAGGGGGAACACTTCTCTCCTCAGAAGTGGAAAGTTTTAAAATTTACATCTGACCTTTAAGTATCTTTGAACAATATTATTATACATATTCTTTCATTCTTTACTCTTTATGCTTTAGACAGAGCTTTTCTATGGCAGAATACATCTCTTTTCCAGTACAGCGTCTGCATTTTCAAAATCCAGTGCCACATTAACAATTACAGGGAGTTTTTATCATCATTGTAGGAAAAGTTTGAATGCCAGAATCACTCTGGGATGAACTAATGAATATTTTGAAAGCACTTTGAAGAAGAAAAGTGCAAAAGGAAAGTACACTTTTCTGGTTTTGATGAAAATTAGAACTCCGTTGTCTGGATTTTCAGTTTAACTTAATGCCAAAATGGTCCCAATACAGGACTCAGCTTAGTCATGTTTTTGCATCCAAACCTGTTGAGTGCTCAAACACAGATGGATGCTGTCCTGAATTAGGACTATCCTAGACAAAGAGAACAGCATGCAGAAATTCTCCTCCTGGACCAATAAAGCCAAAGGCAACAGAACAAGAGATACTGAAGTTTCCTATGAAACTTCCATAAATGCATTGGCTTGTCCCTTAGAACTCTGCTCCTGATGGCAGAACGGTGCTGAGTCATTTCTGAGGCTTCCCACACACAGTCCTCCAGGACAGGACAGGACAACTAAGAAAACACAGGTTGAGTTTGTCAGACGGCAGCACGATCTCACTGGTGGGACAGCAGAGCAAGTCTCCAGGAGATGCGAGGCCTAGTTTAGCCCTAGTAATTAGATCAATAAAGAAATACAATATTTTGGGGGTTGTTTGGGGTTTTTTCCTCAAGAAGATTCTGCCATTATTTTCTGAATTCGCTTTGCATTTGATAATAATAGTTTTTCAGTTGTGTTGCAGAAAAAGTCAGATCCAGACTAAGTCAAAAGCATGGAACTAAGAATTGCAATATCTAAAAGTGAGAGCCTGGAGAAAGGCTAGGTGTCCCATATAACCACCGCAGACATCTCTGGAAGCCTTCAGAAGGCAATTTATACTAATTAACTAGTTACTTGTCTGCAGAGTGTGTGGGGAAGTCATCTTCTCACGTCTGATACAGAGCCAAAGAAGCTCTCCAAAGCAAAGTCAGTGCAAATGCCATCTCGTAATGAAGGTCTCACCCAAGATAAGGACAGTCCACGATCGTAGAATCATAGAATGGATTGGGTTGGAAGGGACCTTACGGATCTAGTTATCTGAGATCTTGTTTTTGGGAAATGTTTGTGCCTCACTATCAAAGAGAAAGTCAGAGTCCTGGGAACAAAACCCGTCAGGTTGCTCCTTCCTAGCTGGGTGTGCTCTCTGTGGGTGCAGTCAGTTTGCCTCCTGTGTGCTGTGCTGTCACCCTGCTGCAGAAGAGGAGCCCAAGGCAGTAGGCACTGGATTAGTATCAAAAAGGGAGATAGTATGACAATGATTTGGGCTGAAAACAGTGCAGTGCTGTGAAGCTAATGTGTCTAAATTCTCTGTTGTCCCTGAGGAGTCACATGGAATTTACGTAAGGGGGGATTTTGTCACTCTACTTCTGGCTGCTTTTAGAGCAAACGTGTTGTCCTGCGTCCAACATGGAGGAACCGGATGCTCTTCTG
>NW_010420483.1:70256-70570 GCF_000710305.1 Buceros rhinoceros silvestris | reverse complement strand
GGGGCGGGCGCTGTCCCTGGTGCTGAGCACCGCCCGCCGCCAGCGTTCTCCTCCAGGGCAGGTTTAGGGAAGGGCAAAAGGAAAACAACCTAAAAGTCAACCGGTGGTAAAAACTGCCATGGTGGTCACATTTGCCGTGCCGGACTACATTTTTTACAAATTAATTAAATAGGTAGAGCTGAGTCTTAGAGAAAACTATTGAACAATGTTAACTTCCAGCATAGCTACCTGTGCTGCTACAACTAAGTGGCTGCGTATACAGGCATGTATAGTGGCTGGGCATAAAGACCAATACGTGTTCTTATGTCTGCCTT
>NW_010420483.1:69645-70135 GCF_000710305.1 Buceros rhinoceros silvestris | reverse complement strand
GTGCATACAGACAAATACGTGTTCTTATGTCTGCTTGGTGAGTGGTATCACTGTCACTCTCAACCCTTAACAAATCATTTTTGCACATGGAGTCACTACCTCTGATTATTAAATAAGGAACAGACAGGACTCACCAAGCATAGCCAAAGTGATTTGTCCCAAGGTCACACAGAAAAGTCTATGGCTGATCTAAGCCTGGCTGTCTCTGGAACACAAATACATCCCCGTTTCCATTATCCCTGGCAAGACAAATCCCTACTGATGCACAGAAGGGCTCTATCACACACACCACCAAGCCCAGGTATTGCAGCACCTTTGTGCCCCCCAGCTCCACACATGTCCTGCTCCTCAGGAGGGATCAGTGCCTGATGCCCTCCAGCACCCACTGATCTCCCAGCAGCTCCTGGAGGTACACCCCATCAGTTGGCTTGCTGCCCCCCCAAGGAGCCATGCTTGTCCGCTAGCAGCCAGGACACAGAGCAAAAGCAGG
>NW_010420483.1:68036-69513 GCF_000710305.1 Buceros rhinoceros silvestris | reverse complement strand
AAGAGTTCTTCCTGCATACCCAGGGTTTCTGTCCACAAGCCAGGACACATAAATCACCTCTCCCACCCCTCAGCATTACCTTGTCAGTGGCAGCAATCTCTTCTTCTTACGGTGGTGGCAAAGTGGTCCTTTTGGTGGCAATAATCAAGATGGGTAGAAGTAGGCACCTCCTATTTTCAGCCACGGCAGAGATAGCATTCCTCTCACAGACCTTCTGGAGCTGAATAATCCTCAAATGCCTCTGCAAAGATCACCAGCAGGTGAGCCTCACTCGGCTAGCATTGTCACTCCTCCAGCTAGGGCACATCCTGTTTTCTTCAGATCGCAGGCAAATGCTGAGGACCGAGTATCCTACCCCCGCGAATGCATGCACGTACACAAACGCCATGCAACACGCTGTTCTCTCAGCATCGCCCAAGTCTCATTTGCAAGAGGCGTGAATGGTCCCTGGATTTAAGCGGCGGGGAAGGGGGGGGGAGTTAGGGGGGTGGTAAGGCGTGAGGAGGAGGAATAAACAAACAAACGATGAAACAACAGATGGGTCTTTGCTCTCTGCCACTACAACCTTGGTCTTCCTAAATACTTGCTTGTCCCCTCTGCTTAAACACCTCTGCCCCTTCCTCACATATGCATGACAGCAACCCCTCTGCATTTATAAGTGGCTAGCCCTGCATTCTGCCCTGTGTGGAAATCTCTCCAGATTCTCTGAAGGTTGCAAAGTCCCCCTAAAACTGATCCCTCCCTCCTGCACTACCCTCCAGCAAGCAAGAAAGCAATGATCGTTTGAGAAGAGCATCATCTGAAAAAAAGAGTGGGGGAAAAAAACCAAAGCAATAGCTGCTTCGCGGGGGTCTATATAAAACCGAGTCACGGGGAAGATTTTACCCCTGCGGTGCCGGCAGTCCTTTGCAAACCGGCTCCCCCAAAGTTTTCCTATGACCCCAGGGGCTGTGCTGCAGGGTGGCCCGGGCGCTCTGCGACCGCACCTGGAAGTCCGGGGTTGCGGGGCGAGGGGGACCTTTGCACCGGGGGAGCACCGGGCTTCAGTGCAACTTTTTAGTGCCACCAAGTGGCATAGATCCCTCTAGGAAACCACGCAGCCTGCCAGCCCTGCTCTCTACCTGCTGCTCCCTGGCAAAGGGAGAGGGGGATGAGAGAGCAGTGACCATCCTTCGCTACACACACACACACAGACAGCGGCATCAGGCAGAAAGACGGGACCGTTTGCCGCTGGAAGGACAGGTTCCCCTCTCCAGCCCTCGCCTCTTGCTTTGGCTGCAGGGTTCGCTACACACACACACACAGACAGCGGCATCAGGCAGAAAGACGGGACCGTTTGCCGCTGGAAGGACAGGTTCCCCTCTCCAGCCCTCGCCTCTTGCTTTGGCTGCAGGGTTACAGCACCGGGCATGGCCAGACGAGGAGCGATGCCCCTGCCGATGGCAGGGCGAGCTGCCAGCCCCCCTGGCAGGACGTG
>NW_010420483.1:67347-67723 GCF_000710305.1 Buceros rhinoceros silvestris | reverse complement strand
AGCCCCTGGCTCCGCAGCCAGCATCCCTGGACCCTTTCTGCAGACCCACAGGCAAACTTCTCACTTGCCTACCTTCCACCCGTAAGCTCGGTATCGTCCGGACTTTCTGCTTCCCCACCCCCCACAAACCCCACAGCACCTCTCTCCCCTGCTAAGCACCTGCTCCCTACAAACCTACCTTTCCTCGGGTAACTCTTCCCTCCCGAAGCCAACTGAGGCTTTACCTTCTTGTCTGGCATCCCTTCCTCCTCTCGTCCCTCTCCTCCTCCCTCTCACGGCTGAGCCCTGCACACCCAGGCTCCTGCTCCTCTCCCTCCAGCTGCACCAGTTGGGGTGGCCAAGGACCCTCAGTGTAGGGCCAGCCATGCAGGGGCTG
>NW_010420483.1:36015-67216 GCF_000710305.1 Buceros rhinoceros silvestris | reverse complement strand
GGGGCTGAGGGTGGGGTGTGGGGTTGTGGGTACGTGTGTATGAAGGGTCCTAGGTAGCCTGAGCCCTGGCAAACTCAACACCTCACCAGATTCATGTTGCAGCAGCAACAGCAAACAATAGGGAACCACTGCAAAGCAACGCCAGACAGAGATAATCTCTTTATGCAAAGCTATTCTTAGTAAATAAATACATAAAGTAAAATGAAATAAATAAATAATAAAGAAAAATGCCATTTAAGTAAGAGCTGATCTGGCATTTAAAAGGCTGCTGGGTTCAACCATTTACCAGGCTGTATTTGCAGGGGAGGATTAGCTTGTGCATCCATTTTCGGGAATTAACAGACCTTCTCTGCTGCTGCTCCACAGCTTGGCACTCCCTGCTGGTTTCCCCCTCTTCAGTTTGCTGCTTAAAATATTATCTTTTTTTTTTTTTTTTTAAAAAACAACTACTGAATGACCCAAATCCTGGCACCTACTTGGTGCCATTCACCCCCAGGGTGAATGCATTGCCACATCCAACCTGCATTGTGTTCTCCTCTGCGCTCTTGCCCATCTGAGGTAACTTTGATAAAGTTACTGGGTAACAGAGGAAGAGGAACAGTCGTGATACAGCTCCATCCATTCTCCTAGTCCCTTGTGATCCCTCTACTGCTCTCTCGTCCACCAGGTTACCAGTTTCACTGCTCCTTTCATCCCAAAGGGTGAAGGATAGGGATGCCATATGTCCTTACCAGGTGTGGAGTCTGGCCTCTTTCTCCTTCACACCCCCATTCAGTTCCAGCCTGGGACTGGCTGTGAGCCCATCAGCTGGCACCTGCTTCACATCCTTCCATAGCTCTGCTGGCTCCTGCAGTCACCAAAGCCCTGGCAGAGGCCAGTCCTTATGCAGAGAGCACTTGTCAATGTGTGTGCGTGTGGTTCCGTTTGTTCCCTCTACTTAGCTCCAAGACCCTCTGTGCTGGTACTTGAAAGTATGAAGGTAGGTTACATTAGAGGGGAGAGTCAACTAGTCACCAAGGTCTCCATTCCTGTCACTGCCCTGGTGGGGTGACAGGTTAAGGAACATCTCTCCTCTTTGTCCCCACACCCATGCTCCCCTCAGACATTGTCTTTTCCATTAATCATGGGCTGTGAAATTAGTAGAACCTCAGGAGGCTGGAAACAGCGAAAAAAAAAGGGAACAGATCAGAGGGAGCAGAGGATGTGTCTGTGGAAGGGAAAAGTGAGACCAAAGGCAAAATGATATTACTGTACCTGGAAGGAAGAAATACTGGAAGAATATGGGGAGAGGGGAGGTGCCATTGTTTTGCTATGCTGTCACAGGAGTTCTCTGCCTCCCCAGGGACTGTATGGTGATGCGAGTGTCAGAGAGGAGCTACGTCTCTTTGGTAACAGAGACACTCAGAGGGCTGGCGTGATGGTGGGTGGCCCACAGCAGATGAAGGAGATGATCTCCACACACACAGGACACACAGAGTTGTGTGGATGCAGCCACAGTGGATGAACGGCAGCAGCTACACACATATCCCCAAGGACTCCCTGTGAATCAGAGCCCAGAGTCAGAGTTCACTGTGCCAGATGTTTGGAGCAGCTGGATCAAAGATTAAAAGAGGCAAACAGAACGGATGGGGGTGGCCATGGCACTTACATTCCTACTGCCTCTCATTGACCTTTTAAACAGGTTCCCTATAAATACAGATGTATAAAAGACTCTTTTCCTTTACTCTCTTCCTCTTTTCTCCCTTCCTCCCCATCACTCACAACCAATTTACAGAACCCATAAAATTAGTCACTGTCTTCTCCACTGATAGTAGATTATTTTCCCCACCAGGAAATTTCCCCTCCTATTTTGACACTATTTTTAAAGTAAATAAAATGAAAGCTTCCTGTACCCATTTGCAACAGCATCAGGAAAAAAAAAAAACAAACAACAACAAAAAACCCCAACAAACCACAAAAAACCTACCAAAAATGCTAGTACCTGAATAAGAAGACATAATGACTACATTTTATAAGCCCACTATTGGTAAAACTCCTGACTTCTGTGGCAATAGCACCTATAGCTACTAACACACTGGGCAAGGCTGAACATGTTCTGAATCTGAGAAGCTTATGCATACAGAAAATTGCAGGGGTAAAAAGAGTATGAAAAAGTCTCCAGGTATAATCAGTACCTCCAAAGAACATGCTAGACACTGTATCACTTAAAGACTGAAACTAAGGAGGCTAAGGGAATACTAATTTGGATTCTGCTCAGTTCCAGAATGAATAAACCCTATGGGACAAAGACGATGTGGACAAGAAGGTAATATTGTATTGACCAAGATGAGCCAAGCACCTGCTTTCTCACAAAGCAATCTGCAAGACAAACTAAAAAAAAAAAAAAAAAAAAAAGGAAAAAAACAAACTCAATAGAAGAGTAATTTCACTGATTTATTCTCCAAAAACAAACTGCAAAAAAAACAAAAAAAAAAAAAAAAAAAAAAGGATAAAACTGAAATTTTGTGTTCGTAGATATATATGTATACACATATACAGCAATATTTCCTGCCTACTAGACAAGATGGAGGAGATGGAGCAAGGTGGGAACAATCTAGTATGTTTATAGCTCATTACATAATTAAAATCAAGGCAGTTATTCTTGCTTGCCAAGCAAGTATCCTAATGGCAAGTGTGTTTTTCAGGAGACTAGAAAGGTGCAAAATGTGCTATACACACATTCAAAAAGAAAATAGTAGCCTGCCAGGATGTAAGAAAGATGCTACTCTCATAATCCTTCATTGCTGTCCTTCAAACCTTGAGGAATGCTGACTTTATATGTCTATTTTGTCCAGATTTATACATAAAATTCACGTTTTCTTCAAAGTAAGCGTGGGGAAATTGTCTTCCATAGGGTGCAATTAATCTGATCTCTTTTGAACATTTTGTTTAGTATGACAAAGAAAGAGGCATTAGGATGTGCTCACTTATCTTTGTAGATCCCGAAGTGTACCTATTCCTCACAGGGATACCTGTATTACACCAGTGTGCTTTTAAGGAATCTGTGACTAATTTTTGACTCTCAGTTGTGTGTATGTGTCAAGGAGGCATTGAAATGTCCAAAGCTTCCAAGGCTGTTCTAGTTCTGCGAAATGAAGCAAGCCAGACCTTAGTAGCTGGGAAAACTCAGAAATGCCAAACTGAACCTAGCTGTGAAACTTCTTCGACATCATGCATTCCCTGGGCATTCTTACCTTAGATCTAGATTTAGAATACAGAACTGGAGGTTTCTGTAAGCTCTTCTTTGGTCTGACCCTTATGTTCAATCATTGGAAAAGAGGAAATCAGAGGAAGACAGAATGCTGAGCTTTAAGGAAGACGCTTGCAAGAACCATATGAAAGGGGAACAGAAACTGGGGATTTATGTTAGTAACGGGATGGATCAAATGTGTCTAAAAGATTGTAGAATACAGATGCCTCATATTCGCCTATAAAAATTATTTTAGAAGAATGAAAATAGTTTGCAGGGCGTATGAATAACAAACTAACACAAAATGGTTGAATATGCTCTAGGGAAATGTGCTGTGTGTCCGCTGTAATTTCTTCTTTGCTCTTTCCAAAGGCTGAACATCATGTCTGAAGTGATTATACTTGCCAAAATGGGTAGGTTGAACTTTTGCGGCATTACAACTCTGATTCATACAATATTACTTGCATTTTACCATTACAAATAAAGATATTATTCCTATTATTCAAGGTCATGATGATGTTATTTCAATTGTTGTAAGCATTTTCAATTCTGTAAATTTAATAAAAAAGGAGTATACTTATGTGATTTCTTTTTTTTCTCTGTTATTTCCAATATATTTGAGTATGCATGCATTTTATGTCCAGCTACTTTCTCCTATGCGATTCCTACCACTGTTTTCCACCAAAGAGCACCAGCACACTTAACAAGACACTCAAAACTGATGTGTGAGGATTTTAGTTAAATACAATCAACATGCACACACTGAAAGGAGAGCTTGGGGTGTAGGCAGACCTTCCTATTAAAATCTGTAGAAATGCATGTGTCTCTACATTTAAAAAAATTAAAATTTCAGTAACATTAAGCTTCTCAGAAACTCCATACCTTCCTACGACAGTTTATGTTATGCTGGGGAAAGTGGTTTAACACTTTTGTATCATCCAAAATCTGATGGTGATGTATCTTTTCCTACTCAGCAAGTTCTGATCTGAGTGGGGGAGTGCTTCTAACGAAGGCTGAAAGAATGAAACCTCCAATTATGCTGCTGTGTGATATACTACCTTCTCCCCGCAGTGAGAGTAGAGTATTGACTGGGATTTGAACTCACCCCTGCTTAGATCTGCAACCCCAGACTGGCATCTTCCACTGAACAGCAGGGAGGTGACGGGGAAGGGACTGTTTATGTTGTGATGTCCTCAAACGTACCCAAAATGAGATCAGTTCTGTGCCACTGTGATTGATTCATGTGAATGCAAGGCAGAAAAGTTCCTGGTTCTGAAACATTCTTCCGTGGGAGCTTCACTCAGTCCAGGATCTAGACCTTGCTTTAATGAGAATTAGTAGTATCAGAGGTATAAAACATTCTTAAAAATCCAGTTAATTCCCATTGTAGAGAACTGTTCTTTGGTTGGTGAGCTACCTTCAGGACTACCCTGCATGGAAACAAACAGAACAGAGTATAAACAGAGTGAATTTAACCTGAGCAACACTTCAAATGAGAAGGACAAAACTTCACTGCGATGATACACACCAGTCACTCTGCTGGTGTATTTCAGCTGAAACACTGTTGTTTCTAGCTATTCTTGACCAGCTAACTCCTCCTGCTGACACTGTGATCTGATTCCCGGTCCCTCCATGAACAAAGGACATTGGCAAAAGGCTGGGAAATACGTAGCACAGAACAGCCTTGCTCCAGCAGTAACACAGACTTGGATCAGCGCAGCCAACCTACCACAGAAGGTGACTCGGAGCCAGTTCTGTCTCCTTGCTTGTAGATCTTGCTCTGCAAAACATCAGCTGAGAAGAAGAACCTGTAAAAGGGGCAGGGGTCATAGAGACAACATAATTTCAGTCTCTCCCCTTTCTGTAGGAGATCAGAAAGAGAGAAAAAGAGAACTAAAGCCAGCAGTAACAAAAAGGTGCTATGTTTGATATATAACTTAAAATTATAAATCCCAGATATTGCTTTCCTAGGTAAAAAATTACTGTAGTTACCATAGGGACACTGAGTAGGCAAAAAAAGTCTTTGCATTTTCAAGATGACTACTTTTTTTGAGACCCAACAATGAAAATGGAGGTTGTTCACAAATTTGCAGCTTCTGCCAAATTAAGTTTTTCCATGGCTCATTGAAGAAGCAGGTGCACCTCAATTTTTTATTGGCATGACTTCAAGCAGTGATGAAGCTCTTGAGTTCGTGAAATGGGATTTTTTTCATTGCTGATATGGAAGACTTGATGAAGAAAATGAGTAGAAAAATTACTTTGAACTATAGTTAAATATCAAAAGTAGTTCCCTTCATTTACATATCGCTCTCTTTTCCCCTTAGGTAAACCTATCTACACAAAACCCCAAAAAGTTTGCTCTGTCAATCTGCATGTTTTTCACAATAGTCAACTTTTCCTTGTATAAAAAGATTTTTTTTCCCTTTGACTACCAATGCCTACTGAAAAATACAACTAAAAGAGAAGCTTTTTTGTTGGATGTTATATGACACTTGATGTCTAGGGCTGCCGCATTAAACCAAAACCACAGTTGACCAGTTATATTCCATTGATACTTAGGGCTTCCCCAATATCTCTTCTGGCTTCTTTATTCAAGGTCAAAAGAGTTGTGCCATGGTAGTGTGCTGGCTGAATACTTTCATTGCTAGTGGATCAAAATAATTTCCAGTAATGAGCAAGCATGAATGGCTTAAGTATTGAGGGTGGGTACGCAAAGGAACTCTCCTTACTGTAATGTATGACATCTCTGACTGTCTATACTGCCTTCAAAATCAACACAGAGGCACTGGTACTCAGATGATGCAATTAGTGTCATCCCTAAGAAGGCTGCAAGTGAATTTATCTTAAGATTGACCAATTCATGGAAGCAAGACTAATGATTGAGGAGCAGATACCCGCCTTATGAACTCTTACAGTTAGGTAGGTTGAACACACGACATGGTTTTCATCAAAAAGAAAACAGAGCATTTAAAAGACTGTTTAGTTAAGTAATTTTCAAGACCTAAGTATAACCTTTTTGGGGAGCCTGTTTTTTTCCCCAGTATGGGACACTACCTGAATATGAAGTTTAAATATTCTCTTCTCCACTTTTTCTGTGCTTAAACATTATGCTGCGTATTAAAGCAACTCAGAGACGTGGCATGCTCAAGAACATTCTCTGCTATTCATTTGTCACACCTACCCTATTGTACACATTTCTAAGGCAGTTACTCCCACAGCACTGAGCTGACAGAAATGCTTATTGCAGTGCGGCCCCACTGAGATTCCCAATAAGAATTCTGACCTTAAGAAACCATGTGAAAAATCCCACTGTGCCCCCAGGAAGTTCTGCGAGATAATTTCAGACTTTAAATAGGATGAAAAAAAGAAATACATGGGAAAAAAATTTGGTTAGAATTCCATCCCTGAAGAAGCCTGATGGATGAGCACTTGGATCATCTCTGAGGGCAGCAGAAGTAAAAAAGAACAAAGGATGAGTAAGGGAACAATAAAATCCTTCTTGGTCAACCTGTCTTTTGGTAGGAAAAAATCAGTCTCTTTTTTTCCAGCTAAGAGTACCAGTACGCTGGTGTTAGAAAAATGTGTAACTTCTTCATGTTTCTTGCAGATCTCTAGAGAAGGACAAATGTTTGCCTTACCTGCTTCTCACACTTTTCTTAAAGGAGTCAGTTTCTCACTGAAGAAAAAATGTAGAAAGTAAGTAGTGAAAATCTGCCATTTGTTACCTACCTGATGTGAAGCTGGAGTGAGAGGACTACAGGCCTGGTTAAAACCATATGATATCCAAAGCCTGCACTGAGACATAAAAATGCTTATTCTTTTATAGGAGGATGTTTTCTTGATTGGTCCTGAGCCAGTACCCACTGAATGAAGAGCATAAATGAAAACAACATGAAATACAAGGCCAGATGTAAGAATGAGAAACAATCTCTCGAGTGACTGGCAGACCTGACATAAGAGAAGACCAGTTGTCACATGTAATGTAAAAGCTGCAGCAATGTCTATACACGTTACTGCAAGAAAGACAAAGAGGTATTTTTTTAAGCAGAGACAAAACTTTTTGCTGCTAGAAATGGGAAGCAACTCACAAGTCTCTCTCATCAAGTCAAAGCGCAAATACAGACTGGTCCCAAAACATTGTTTTGTCCACTGGCCTGTCAACCACAACGGAGGAAGATAAAAAAACCTCTCATAATATGGTCAATTAGTTTGTTAGGACAATTCTCTTCTGAGGTGATGCTAATATTTTCCCAGTAAAGAGCTTCAGTTTATTAGGTTTTTTAGAAATACCAGTACTATTTCTGATTTCTTGAGACTTTTCTTTTGTTTGCAAATAAAGCAACCTGACTTTGCTTACGTGCAGTTTAACATCTTTGAAATCAAGGATGTAAACCTTTGCTGGTACAACAAGGAAATCAATTGTACAAGACATAGCTGCTTAGACTTTGTTTTTGGTTTGGATTTTTTTTAGTTTTGGACACAAAGCATTTACAGTATATCTTTGAGATTAATATTACTGACATTATTCTTTCAGCAGCAAGAGGACACCTGTGAATTCTCCAGAAATACCCTAATTTCAGTCAAGAAATTAATCTAAAGAGTTAAGTGTGGATAAAGACTGTGAAGCAACTGCAGAGCATGCAATAAATTTGGTAATGATTTGATAATTTAAAGATTTAGAGAATGTACATTGCCGTATTTTCTTTGTGACCATATTAAAAAAAATCTTTAAAAAAATAATGAATTTGTTACTTGTGTTTACTGAAACTAAATTATTCCTGTAGCCAGAAGAAAATTATTCGAAGACTCTTTCTGAAACAGATAAGAGAATTCTAAAACAACATTATGAAAATCACAAAAATCACTTTAGCCTTCAAAACAGTCAAGGCTTTGTCCTTACGGTTCGGCATAATACCTAAACATGCTATATCAGATCAACTGAGACGATCGGCCATACTCGTCACATCTCACTTTGGGCTTTTGTGATACAGATTTACTACTTTTTCAACAACTCTCTTCATACCAAGATGCAATATCAAAATGCAATTTAACAAACCATATTCTCTTTTCAAAAATCGTGTCCTTGAAGACACAGAACTTTGCTCTGTTGCAGTCTTGTAAACTACAGTCCTGCAGGGTTTTAATATCACAACTGTCCATGTAGATTAACTTTTATGGGTTTGCTACCATCCAAAAGCTCTGCAGATTATCATCTTGCTGTGTGACCTTCTCCTGAACCTGTTAAAATAATCAGGATTTTGATTCAAGTAGAAAACCAAGATGTTAGTTAGCTCCACATATTTTAGAGTTTTCCTTTTCCTCAGGTTCATGTCAGTCCTCTGATTTTTGTAGGGAAGAAGTTGAGCAGTCAATCTTTCTTTTTTTTCTTCCTTTTTTTTTTTTGGTGGGAGAATGTGCTGGAATCACTTTACAGAGAAATTTGAAATGCCGAACGTTCAAATGGACTCTCAGAGAAACTTCCCCCCAATACGAATGCATACAAACACACAGGCCATATGTGGCGACTGCAGATAACAGTCCCCGTGGACAACAAGAGGAAGAAGACAGCACATCTGCAATTTGTGAAACTGGGAATTCCCACCTTCCTTCACCAGTCAATGGTAGAGCAGACTTTGCTCAAATCTTCTTCCAAGCCTATAGACCACCTAGGCAAACTTTGGAATTAGACTCTTGCATGTAATCAATACCAATAAATTAAATCAGCAAACTTCATCTGCCCCGATTAAGCTATAAAAATGCTTGTATATGCTGGAATCCCATCATTTTGCCCACAATGCTTAGGATTACACAGGAAAAAAAGGGATATTATTAACTTCATTTAAAATTTTGCCTTAATTGGAGTAGAATACACAGCAAGAATAGTCAGTGATTGGCCCTTCGGTGGACATGATGTGAAAGCAGTTAAGAATTTCTGATAACAACATGTTTTAATAGACTTTCCTATAAAATAATTGTATTTTGAAATAAAATCCTATATAGATAGCAACAGTAAACAGAAATAAAATACAATTTAATAAATGAAATAAGCATTTCAATAATTTAGAAACTCCTTATTTTCAAAACTTGCAGACATTTGAAATATTGGAAATAAGAGTGAACTAAAAAAAAATCTAGCAGAATAGTAAAAGTCTGTTTATACTTCATATATGACCCTTTACTGTCTACTGCAAAGGACACTAGTGTAAAGCAAATATCTTGATGCATTTTTGTTATTCGGATACTCAAGAGATAGGAGACACTATTGAAGGATATTCTGCTTTGACAAGGTTTAGATATCTGCATGAGCAAACAAGGAAACTAGCATTTCTGCACCTTCATACAGGTACAGATTCAGACAACCAAGAAAGAACATCTAAAAGGTCTTCTAGTATTTTGAAACCTAGGAACTGGTATTTCTTCTTCCCTTTTCCCTTCTCTTACCACAGAAAAAGCAAACAAACAGAATAAAATTACTTTTGCGCAGAATGAGTACTTAGATGCAAACCCCAATATATTTTTTCCCCACGTGTACATAATCAACAAGCCGTTTGTTCTGCAGTAAAGTTGTTTGATAGGTTGCCTCAAAAGCGCTGCAAGAAGGGCTGATAACATACTTCACCATTTTAGAGGCAGCAAGGACCACGCATGCTCGGTGCAGTTATCACCTAGGAAACAAATGATTGCATCTTATTTTTGGCATAAGGCTGTAGGTGTACGAAAGATCTGAAATACGCTCCCACACAGCGCTGAACTCATTCCTCATGATGCCAACGAGAGTAATGAGCGCTGGGAAGCACCTCCTAGTGGCCGCCAAAGAACCACCCACGGGCACTAGACGTGATGTCAGGGCTCCTCACCACATGAATTCCCCAGGAACACTCTGTAACAGCCCGCGTGATGCACAAGTGAGGCCAGGCAATCATAATGGGTTCTTTGCGGCCGAAGGTCTCCCAAGAAAATCTGTGAGGCACCCAGAAGCAGCAGGCATCAAGATGAAAAAGCATTCAAATGGATTTTAATGAAACAATTAACTTAAGTGCTCTTCAGATTTTGATGTAAATTGCCTCTGCATCACAGCATTATAGCGGGTTGCTTAATAAGTTGATAGATTGTAAGGCCAGAAGGGACCATTATGATCATCTAACCTCACTGCTTGCATAGTACAGGTCAGAGACTCTCACCCGGAAATTCTGTAAGCAAAGCCCATAACTTCGGATTAAGCAAGAGCATCTCTTCCTGAAAGCCTTCCAAACTTGATTTAAAGACTTTAAATAACAGAGAATTCATCTCAGTGCTAGATAAATAGCTTAATGGAGCATTAACGTATCTCTTAGGGTTTTGAATTCTATTTTTAATCTTGAGTTTCCAGGGTTTTACCCAATGTTGTTCTTCATCCAACAAGTTTGCAATGTAATTGTGACCTGTTGGGCAAGAGGCATGATTGTGAAATCTTGTGTAGTTTTGCTGTGAAATCTAGTCCACTTTTGCAGATCACAAAGTATGTACCTACAATTGCTTCTCTCTTTTTTAACTTTTCCCTGAAAAGCCACCTTTGTAACACTTCTAAGACAGACCAGCACATACTCACCTTTATTCTGTGGATCAGCATAATTCTTCCTATCTGTTATATGTAAATATTTTTCATGAAAATGTAGCTCCTAGAAAATAAACCTTTAGTTTGATTCTGGCATCATTACACAAGATTATTCTAAAAGAAATATGTTTGCAAAGAATTATTAGGCATAAATTTATACAGAAATCGAGATTTTACTCTGCCTTTCCACACGGACACGTTTACTGCATAATAACAAAAAAGTTATTAACTCCAATTTTAACTTGCAGAATGAGCTCCTGCAAGATTATTAATGCACTACATGCTCACTTCACACCTTGCTTCCCTCTGTAGAAAAGCCCAGAGTGCATTCTAACCTTAATACATATACATGCAGCCTCATAGACAGCCAGAAAAACCACTCATGATTTGTATCCAGAAAGGATATGAGAATTAATCCTTTTAGAGGACTGCACTTTAATAGAAATAGATAGTTTCTGATAAAAACATCATAGAAGTATGATGGTTAAATCTGACAAAGTAATACTGATACATATCATTTAACAATTTATTGCGCCACCATTATGGTTTGCAGTGTTCATCCTACCTGTACTGTGACTGTCCCTCTGCTAGCACCAAAATTAAGTTTTTCTTTTTGTCTGTACAGTGCCTGTCACAAGAGGGTCCATGGTTAGGGACACATGCGTGTTACTATAGCAGAAATAAGAAATGCTAACTGTAGTTTACTTCAGTGGAACTCAGTGTGCACATATGGTCTGTCCATATGGAGCTGATTTCAGGAGGGGTTCCTTTATGTGCAGTACCTTTTGAGTACATCACTAGAAAAGATGAAGCTTTCAGTAAGGAAAATAAGTAGCAAAGCAAAAAGTGAAGCTGATGGCCAGAGGCTATAATACCCTTTTTCCTTTCAAATTTCTCAAATTAAAAACAAAGAAAAAAATAGCCACCCAAAAATTAAAATCATAGAATCATCCAGGCTGGAAAAGACCTTTAAGATTGAGTCCAGCCTTTAACCTAATATTGCCAAGTCATCTCAATAAGAACACGTCTGCATGTCTTTTAAATATCTCCAGGGATGAGGACTCCACCACTGTCCGGGGCAGCCTGTTCCAACGATTAACAGCTATTTCCATGAAGAAATGTTTCTTGATCTCCAGCTTAAACCTCCCCCAGCACAACTGGAGGTCATTTTCTTTGTCCTATCGCTTGTTACTTGGGAGAACAGACAGACCCCCACCTCTCCTCAAGTTCCTTTCAGGTAGTTATAGAGAGCAATAATGTCTCCCCCAAGGCTTCTTCTCTCCGCCCTGAAGTTCCCTCAGCTGCTCCTCATAAGACTTGTGCTCTAGACTCTCCACCAGCTTCGTTGCCCTTCTTCAGACAGTATCCACTGTAGTGAGGTGCCCAAAACTGAACACAGTCTTCAACATGCAGCTTCACCAGTGCTGAGTAACAGGGGACAATCAATTTCTTAGTCCTGCTGGCTGCACTATTTCTGATACAAGCAGTGATGACTGTCTGGATTTGAGCTGCTCATTAATTCTGGATACCTCTTTGTGGCACACAATGTTAACACTATAACAAAGATGTATGCTAATAGAATTAATAGCTAGAAGAAATGATTCTATGTGGGGAGGGCTGCTTCTGGTTTTGAGCAAAATAATGGATAGCTCCGTTCCAGCCTGATAATGTTTCACAGCTTATAAACTGCTGCTTGGTAGGCTGAGGTTAAAATGATGATCTAAAAATTCCATGTCCTGAGACATCTGTGAAATTATTTTGTCTTTGCAAAGGAGAATGCATAAAAATCAATGTTAATTGCCACATTCATATTTCTGACTTAGTCAAATATCTTTAAAGCTGAAATCAGCATAAGGGAATGTAGTAAGATGCAGCCGAAACAAGGATCAAGTAATATGAAAGCAGAATATTTCTGACATCTAAGCCACCTCTTTGGAAGGCTCTGTGCGTGGAAATCAGCTTGACCTCCCTCTAAAACATCTGTTTTTTGCAAACAGCTCTTCAGAGAGGCTGTGCAAGTGTGCTTGCCAGCAATCCTGTTGCTTGAGTGACAGAGCTATAACGAAAGACACCACAAAGTGAAGATGAAAGATGGTATTTTCACTTCGACAGCTATGACATCTTATGATGTAATGGCTCCAGGACAAATGACTAGAGCTCTGTAGGTAAATTTGGGGAGGTATAGATGTAATGGATTGCTGTTAAACTATCTGCCTCTGCAGCCTTTATTAGCATTACTGTGAAGCTCTGCATGTGTCTAAGTGATGGGCAGACCCCAGAAGTGCCGTGCTAGGACTGCAGTTACTCCTATAATTACTGGTATTTGTTCATTTTCACTTTGACATTCTGAAGTCACTGTTCACAGCAAACTGTTTTTTCCTGCTTTTCTTGCAGTTTTTAAACTGCCTTACTGTAATTATGTTATGACTGAGTTTGTTAGACTGAAAACAAGTTACACATTCTTTATTCCTTTAATCCTGACTCAGATTTTTGTCCTTGTCCCTTGTCTACAAGTTACTCAGCAGGGTTATTCTGGAGCTTCTGTCCTTTACGAGCAGCTTTCAGAAACTATCACTTTTTAGGTACAATAGCAACAGAACCGATCACCTACATCTCGACTCCAGGCTGTTCATCTTGTACTCGTATTCCATAGAGAAGCTTGCATGGGGTACTGGGAAGGGGGAGAATGTGGTAGACACTACCTATTTTGCATGTATGTGTGTAGTAATAAATTTAGGACTGCCCCAATTTCTTTTGAGTTTTCTAGTTACAATATTTAATTTCTTGTTGACTTTCTGCCTTTGTAAAGGAGATGGATTGTAAAATGATTCCTCTGCAGCAGCCAGACTCATAACATGTATTAAATGAAATGATCTATTACACAGACACAATACTGTAAGACTGGAAGTGTCACTTTGTAATTAAAGTGTCAGAACAGCTGGGAAGATTTACAAGGGTGATACAATGAAATTATTATTCTGAGGTTTGTCCATTTCTTGTAAATTTTGTCTGCCACTGGCATGTGCGTTAGCCATGTGGTATTTATAGCATGGGCCTTCCAAGCATTGTTTCAGGGATTAATGTGTGAATAATTAATGTATAAATTTTTGAAAATCAGATTAGGATAAAATAATAAGAACATTGTCCAAGTAAGAATAACAGCCTGTCTTCCCCATGTGCAAATTCTTTTTTATAGGGCTCTGAAGACATAGCATTGTTCCTTATACATAACACTATTCATGTGCAGATTCATCTTGCTCAAGGGGTTCCTCCTGTGGAGCACAAGTTAGAAGCATTGAGGACACGGCCAAGCAGAGGGAAATGAGAGTTCACAAATTGTGATACTTATTGCTCACAGTGGTGCTTCTAAGTCACACAGATAAATACATTCAGTGTGCATCATTTCCTGAAAGGTTTTCAAGCTCTACTGTGAACATGTCTTTATCATAGAATCATAGAATCGTAGAATCATAGAATCATAGAATCATTTTGGTTGGAAGAGATCAAGTCCATCCATGACCCAGCACTGCCAGGTCATCACTAAATCATGTCCCAAAGCACTACATTTACACATCCTTTAAATACCTCCAGGGATGACAACTTCACCACTGCCCTGGGCAGCCTGTTCCAATGATTAACAGCCCTCTCTGTAAAGAAACTTTTCCTAATCTCCAAATTTCGTAGAATCATAGAATCATAGAATCATTTTGGTTGGAAGAGATCAAGTCCATCCATGACCCAGCACTGCCAGGTCATCACTAAATCATGTCCCAAAGCACTACATTTACACATCCTTTAAATACCTCCAGGGATGACAACTTCACCACTGCCCTGGGCAGCCTGTTCCAATGATTAACAGCCCTCTCTGTAAAGAAACTTTTCCTAATCTCCAAACTAAATCTCCTCTGGTGCAACTTGAAGCCATTTCCTTTTTTCTCCTTGGGAGAAGAGACTGACCTCCACCTCGCTACAGCCTCCTTTCAGGTAGCTAGTGATAAGGTCTCCTCTGAGCTTCCTTTTCTCCACGCTAAACAACTTCAGTTCCTAAGCTGCTCCTCATAAGACTTCTGCTCTAGAACCTGCATCAGCTTCATTGTCCTTCTCTGGACGCGCTTCAACACCTCAATGTATTTCTTGTAGTGAGGGGTCCAAAACTAAACGCAGTATTTGAGCCTCCGCCCCACCACACAAGGTGACAATCACTCCTGCTGGCCACACTATTGCTGATACAAGCCAGGATGCTATGGGCCTTCTTGGCCACCTGGGCACACTGCTGGCTCATACTCAGCCATCTGTCAACCAACACCCCCAGGTCTTTTTCTGCTGGGCAGCTTCCCAACCACTGTGCCCCAAGCCTGTAGCATTGCAGGGGTGTTTGTGACCTAAGTACAGGACCTGGCAATTGGCCTTGTTGAACCTCATACAGCTGGGCTTGGCCCATCCATCCAGCCTGTCCAGCTCCCTCTCTAAAGCCTCCCTAACCTCAAGGAGATCAACACTCCCACCTAACTTGGTGTCATCTGGAAACTTACTGAGGGTGCACTTGATCCCCTCATCCAAATCATTGATAAGGATGTTAAAGAGAACAGGCCCCAATAGGGAGCTCTGGGGGACACCACTTGTGACCAGCCACCAGGTGGATTTAACTCCGCCATCACTCTTCGTGCCTGGCCATCCAGCCAATATTTTACCCAGTTTTTTTACCCAGTTTTTCATCCAGCAAAGTGTATGCTCAACTAAGCCATGAGCAGTCATTTTCTCCAGGAGAATGCTGTGGGAAACTGTGTCAAAAGCTTTACTGAAGTCCAGGTAGACAACATCCATGGCTGACCTCCCTCTTCCACTATCTGAGTCACCTTGTCATAAAAGGAGATCAGGTTAGTCAAACAGGACCTGCCTTTCATTAACCCTGACATGGCCCGATCATCTAGTTGTCCTATATGTGCCAACTGATGGCACTCAAGGCAATCTGCTCCACAACCTTCTCCAGCACCGAGGTCGGACTGAGAGGGCTGTTGTTCCCTGGACCCTCTTTCCAGCCCTTCTTGTAGATAGGCTTCACATTTGCAAACCTCCAGTCAAATGGGGCTTCTCTGTTTAACCCGGACTGCTGGCAAATAATGGAAAGTGTCTTGATGAACATTTCCACCAGCTCTCCCAGTCCCTTGAGCAGATCCCATCTAGCTCCATGTGCACATCTAAGCCGTATCTTTCATGCAGCTAAACTCCAGTTCTATGGAGAGGTAAACATGACATTTAACCTATATTGGCATCCCAATATACTTCCAAATATCTTTCAACTACTGAGTTTCTTATTCATTATTTTTAAACACAATTTGGTTTTGTGACTAATTAGGGAAAAATTGCCGTAAGTTTATTCAGTAAGATTCTGTTTCAGACCAGGACTCCTTCATTTAAGTAGCACTACAGACATTGACAAATGAACTGGGTGTCTGAACTTCTTCCACTTCATCTGTGGAAATGTAGGGCAGGAGGCACTTGTCTAAATGTAGATACCTGACGTCTGGGGTGCAATGGGACGATTTGGACTGCACTGGGCTGGCAAACCAGCATGGAAGGTGAGGGAGACTTGCAATACTTGGATTCTGAGGTGGGATGTTATTGGGCTATCCTCAAGACTCAAAAGTCACTAGATGCCTACACTTCAGTGGCTGAATCCATCTCCTGGTAAACAGGTCTGGTAGCACACAGGTAGAGTGATATCGCCGTATTCAGTTGGTCAGATAAATGACATCTAGAGCCATTTGAGATGCCTAAGGCTACCTCACCAGCTTTCTGCCTTGTCCAGAAGATGCCAGTCTGTAATGTACATCTTCTAGCCTTGTCCATCTGAAATGACCCAACATCGATGTTCAGAGACCTGAACTAAGTCACTACCTCACCTGTGACACTTCCTTGGAGATATCTGCTTACAAGTATCTAAATTTATTTATCTTAACTTTCAAAAGAAATCATATCAGTCAAATAATGCTATTTTATTTTGAATTAGTTTCACCTTTCGCTTTTCGTGAGGCCAGAAAAATTTGAAATATAATGAAAGGTTTGGATTTTTTTGTGGGAAAATGATTTTTTTCTTTTCCTTTTGATCTATACTGGTTTTTTCCACATTATGAAAAGTGGAAGAATAAAACTCTATTGAAGAAAACCGTAATTATTATTTTTCCAACCCCCGAACTTAATAGCTACTAAAGTAGAATCAAGAATGAGGCTCCTCAGTCTTCTCTATATTGCTAGATTTTCAGATAAGACTGTTTCTCCTTCCTCATTTGAATTGTGGTCAAAACCCCCTCTTCTATCCCCATACAATACACATAGTAATACTAAGTAGAGTCTGAAAATGTAATGTTTCTAAGTTTTAGGAAGCAGCAATAAAGCTATTATTCCATCTTCTACATTCCCAAAAATTATGCACCAGCTACAAAATCCTTCTCAAAAATTCTAAGTACTCCTTGGTTCTTTGAAAAAGACATAATTTTTTTAAAAATTGTAACTGGGCTTTTTTTTTTTTACACACTGTTCAATGAAAATTAACTATTTTCATTTTCACAATTTTTATGGGATCCTGCATCACATATTCTATATCTTGCAAGCTTTAATACTTTCTCCCAATTCCATTTTTCACAACAAAATTTTTACTGTATTAAAATTTTAAATGTCTGTGACATTTTTTTATTTCTGCCAAAAATACAATTTTAAATGTGGATTTCCAGTAACTGGAAAAACATTTTGGTTAAGAAAAGGCTTGAAATACACCATAAAGTTGATCAGTAAGAGAAACAAACCCTCTGAAATATTACATTTTCATGATTTATGAAAATAAGAAGTTTCCAAGTTTCTCAGGATTTTTTCTTAATCTTTTCTAATTCTTTTTAAAGTGGGCTGTTTGTCAATGGGGAGATAATTTAGGAAGTACAGATTATACCATATAAGTACAAACTCTATGTGATACAATGCACAATAATGTAGTTACGTTTAGCAATATATTTATGCATACAAATGTAAACGTGCTCTAGACTCCTTTTACAGTAAATAGTAAGCAATAGGTGCTTATGGCATGAAATTCAGCCCATTATGAGGTAGATGTCTGGAAAAGCTATAGGGATAGCAACTAAAATTGTCCATTTCTCTCCCTTGATAATCAAAACCTGGAGTGACATACTGAGATGCATGCTTCTGAAGTGTTATTTTTACTTGGTAATTTTTGGAAGTGAAAGAGATTTTAACAAGTAGATACTCCAAAATTTTGGGCATTCAATACTATTAGCCTTGGCGTTATTCATGCTTTGTTATCAAAAAGGAAGGGAGAAAAATTGAGGAATGGAACTAACATGCTGGAAGACTTTTCCTATAGAATTCAGCCTGAAAACCTTAAGCTGTAATTCTCAGCAAGGAAAAGAGTTGAAATTGGTCCAGGCGTGATTTTCAGCATGGCTCCCTCTGAGATATCCTCTTTGTTTGTTGTTTCCATAGTAATTGCATTCCAAAGTCAACATATGTATAGCCTCCTTTAGTCAAAATTGGGTATTTTATTTAAAATCATTCTGCTTTACATCGTCAGTAATATTTTTCTAGAAATAGAGAAACAACCCATGTTATGTATTTGCTCATATATCTGGTAAAGCCGAACTTTAATTTCAATTTGTAAGAAATATACTCTTCATTGTTAGAAGGAAAGGCTAATTATTTCTTAATACTTTTACTATTTCAGAAGGTTGTCTAGAAATATAATAAAGATTTCAAAACAACAGATACTGCAGGAATCTGTCTTTGATTTGTTAGTGCTTAGAGTATGTGTGTTCACATGTAAAAACACATGCAAAAATCACAACATTTATCTAGTCCATTTCTTTGTAAGGATGGTCTACATAGAATTAATGTAAACTTACCAGTACCGTCGAAAAAATGCATAGGCAAGTTCATTTTGTAATAGATGCCTTTGGCAACTCAGCATCTCATTCAGGGCTGTTTTTATTTGTGTTGCTGTTAAGAAATGGGAAAATATTTTGGTGAAGCAGAATACAATACAGTGCCATATCGGTGGGCAGCAAATGGCATCTCTGCTGGGTTCAAGGACTGCTCAGATTTACTCTGGTGAAGCAATGCATGGTTAAATGCAAGGTCAAAATCACCTTTCTTACATCTCACCCTGCTTCAGATGTCTGAGTCTGAAATGGCCACTTTGTCTTTCCTTTGTAGTAAAGGAGAGAAATTGGCACTTTCTGAAACTGATTAAGCTAAATTATCAGGGTGAAATGACTGCATTTGTAAGCTGCTGGCACTTCCTCTGAAGGAAGGCCACTGTTACTAGCTCAGATCTGGACAACTGAAGTTAGGGCAGAGTTCCACTTGGAGTTTCATTCATTTCTATTTACTCATTTATCACATCTGCTGTATAAAGCTCTGCAATTGATATGCCCTGTTTTGCTATTGGCAGGAAGCAGAGCAGCAAGTATTCCACAATTTTTCAAACATGAGTCAATATCTGTGTGTTTAGACTATACATAAAAGAATAAATGGAGATGTAATTCATCAACTGTCAAACACAAGACTTGACTACTTAAGATAAAACTTCTGGTGTCAGCCACTTCTCACCAAATTTTAGATTTCTATAATTTAGATATTGTGCAGCTGAGTAACATAAAATCCCATAATAATAAATGGAAAGAAGTACTTCATTTAGACTATTTTAGGTATTTGCTTTGCTTTAGGATGAGGTAATTTACATCCTAAAATTTTCTGCTTCACAAAATCACAGAATGGCTGAGATTGGAAGGGGCCTCTGGAGGCCATCTGCTCCAACCCATCTGCTCAAGCAGGGCCTCCTAGAGCCAGTAGTCCAAGACTGTGTACAAATGGCTTTAGAATGTCTCCAAGGATAGAGACTTCACACCAGCCCGGGCAACCTGTGCCCTCACAGTAAAAAAGTGTTTCCTGATGTTCCAGAGGGAATTTCCAATATTTTAGCTTGTGCCCACACTTCTGGTCCTGGCACTGGGGTACACTGAAAAGAACCTGGGTCCATGTTCTTTGTCCCCTCCCTGCAAGTATTTATATACATGGATGAGATCACCCTGAGCCTTCACTTCTCCAGGCTGAACAGCCCCAGTTCTCTCAGCCTGTCTTCATAGGAGAAATGCTCCATTCCCTTAATCATCTACTTGGACCTTTGCTGACCTTTGCTCTCCAATATGTCCACGTATCTCTTGTAGCGAGGAGCTGAGAACTGGACACAGAAGTCTAAGTCTGACCTCACCAGTGCTGAGCAGAGAGAAGGATACTCCAGGAACTTCTCTCTCCAGTAGCTTCTCTCCAGTAACTGTACATCAGTCCAGATGAGTAGCTCTGTTTCAAGTAGTTACATTTGATAAGAAGAATTCAGCATATAAGGTGGGCTCTCCATTGACAACAGTGAAGTTTATCTATACCCTTTTCCTTGGAAGATTTTTTCTTCATCATAGTTTAGTCCATCAGTGAAGGCAAATGTTTATTCCTGCATGCAGGGCAAGGATAAGTTATTGACTGAAGAAGGAGTGAGACAAACACTTGCTGGAAATGTGGCAAGTTCTTATGTGACATGAACTTTTCTTAAAATCTTAAGCTAAACTAAATGAAGAGATGGAGAAACTGGTAATGACACTTCTATCAGTTCTCTTCTGCTTTATCTTCATAAAAATTAAATTTTGTTATTGTTGTTAGTTTTGCCACAAATTCTCAAGCACTTTAAAAGTATGTTTTGTGCGGCCACAGAACAGGCTGAATTTTCTCTCTCAACCTCTTTTTCTTTACCTGTGAATAAAAACAAAATACCTAATTACACATCATACTAATACATTAACCATTTGTAGTTCTCTAAAGTATTCAAAGCACAAACGTGCCACATAGAAACATATTGATCACACTGAAATCAAATGCATACAAGGACTGTTTAAAAACGTGGCATGCCTGCAGGTTGGCTTGGCAGTTACTAGCTTTTCTTTGTCCTGTCCATGTAAATAAGTATATGAATAATTTAAGACAAACTTTGACCAAAACTGAAAGAAAGTCGGTTACCAAGATGCTGTAGACATTCACTACAATGGACTTGCAGTGTATTGTAGACTACTAGGGATATTTCATGAATCAAACAGGTACTGTTTCTGAGCTTTTAATTAGTACAAATTTACGAGAATTATCTTCAGCCAGTTCCACTGCAGTTAATCAGAACACCTTAGAGGTGCAAACTGACGTGACATGTCAGGGTGAAAGGACTAGCAGAGTTCAACTCCAAGCTGTTAAGTGAGATACAGGGATCAAAGGGCCATGGCCCACATTAGGGAAAAGGTCAGACCGGAGAGACTTTATCACCATTTTAGTCCTTAAATTGAAGGAGCTGTGAGGTTTTCTTCATGGTATTGACCTTTTCTGGTGACAATTTCACAACTTGCTTAAGTGATACTGATCACAAGAAAGAAGAAAGCAGCCTCAGCGAGAGCAAGGGAGCTCTGCTATCACCTCACTGCTGTTAGTACATGTCTCCCAGGAATGGGAGCCAGCACAGGGCATGGGTACATGTTTATTGAAAGGGAGGAAGGATATGCCCCCTTACACCCCTGATAACCCATATGGAGAACCCTATATGCTAAATACAGTTGCAGAACTGACACACTACTTTGAGTAGTTAAATTCTATCTGTTAATCTTCTAACATGCAAGGCATATGGGAAATAAAAAAAACCAGAAAATAAAAAAGGTGTCCATAAAAGTAAGTTTTGCTCACTGCAAAACACCAGTGAGCTAGATAGTAAGGCTAAAGTCCAACATTTTTCAAGCACTGAAAGAGAAAACAGGAGCTTTGCCCCTATGAAATTCCCAAAAGCAGAACAGAACTGACACTTCAAGTTCTGACAGATCCCAAAATACCAGACCTAGAAAACTTGAGACACCACTCCATATAGAAAAGCTACAGATAAACGTTTTTAGGAATTGCTGAGTTTTACATCCTTTTCAAGGGAGAATCTGATACCAGCTCACGGCATTGAGTCAGTGTTTGCTTTTAAGCACAATGTGCAAAATAATCAAGACAAGAGTTCATACAAAAGGGGTTAAAATCCAGCTCTCTTCATTGCTATTTGGCAATTTTTGGTGTAAGGGGTAATTAAGATTAACTATATGCACATAGCAATTTTCACACTATGACTCACTTCCAGTACTTCCCTTATGCTGTCCTCACCACTCCTTGGTGATGAAGCCATCTTTGGTCATGCTGGTAGGCACATGCTATCAGGGTGAACGATATTGTCCTGCAATTTCCACATGTTTAAAAACATTTTACTTAAGATAACATTAAATGTGACTTTGTTTTTTGTGAGTAGAAGACCAAGTTCAAAATAAACTTGGCTGTGTTTAATGCTAGATCACATTAAAATTTACTAATTTACACAAAGATTATTCTAGCAAAATCTTTTTCATGTCTGACACTGAATTTATTTTAAAAGTGTAGTAATTCATTGTGTTGCCCAGAGTCACAGAACCACAGAATGGTAGGGGTTGGAAGGGCTCTCTGGAGATCATCTAGTCCAACACCACTTTGTGCCAACTTATTTTCCCTAACTAGCCAGCACACACACACGCGAAATAGCACCCGTATATTTAAAATGTAGGCAGATATTTCTTGTAGGAAAATATGCACATTGTGCATATCACATCTGGAGGGTGACAAAATCATCCTGGCATAAGCACAAGACCTTTTTTAGTATTTTTATGTGTTCTCATAAAAACATGAAGAATGGTATAAAATCCCCCTTGGGACTTTCACTCTGAGGTCTTTGCTTCTCTCATCTACCAAGTGATCTGCCAAATGTCTGCTCTAAGAATCAAGTCAGTTCTTCACACTCCCTGACATCAGCTTCTCCTTTCAAGATTTTCAACATTTTATTGAATTTGATTTTTTGACAAAATCATACTTCGATTTTAATGATAAAATTGCCTAGGCCAAGTCCATCCCACGTGACTAGGAGTAATTTAAGGTTAATTTAAACCTTCTAGTTTCAATAATCTTCTACATTTACAACAGAAATACTAAACATTTCTTTCTAAATAAATCTCTTTAATTTGTCTTAGTCAATACCTTAGTAGTCTGCACAACTAATGCCTCACTTTCTTTTCAAACTATTTATTTTTGCTATCTTCTACATGTACATTGTCCAGTTTGGTGAAAAGGAAGGACTTCCAGAAACATACTTGGCCATTCATTGCTTTCAAGTGTCTTTCTAGGTACATGAGTTCTCCCAGGACAAATGGTGCGCAGATAATGTTTACAGAGTCCTTGTGAATAACCTTGAAGAAATCTGTTTTGTTGGCCACAAAATCTGTATTTTTTCATCCAGCTCTTTCCTTATTCTTCTAAAAAGTTGAAAACAGGCCTACTCTTTAATTGGTAAAATAAACCCCAAAACTTTTTTCATTCTCCTTTCTAATTACACTGGGATTTTTGCTATTGAATACCAATGTTGTAATATTCGCGCTCTCTGCAGTAGAGGCCAGGAACTTCCTGGTGACATTTGTGCTAAACATACCACTGGCTGCCATGGAGCAATATTAATTCTGGTTTTGTTGCAGGAATAGTCAAACCAAAGGATCGTATTGGTCACTATCCTGCCCCTACAATGGACCATGGGAGATGCTCTGTGGGTCTGGGAACAGAACACGTCTGTAGAGATATTTCCCTGGAGTAATCTCCCATCCTCAAGCAATTTAGGCTTCAGAGACTTCTGGAGTCGGAGATGACATGTTCATACTGAAGGGGCCTTGATAATTTTTTTCCTCCTGAATTTGTCTGGTCAGTTTTTGAACCTAAGAAAATTTTCAGCTCCGAAGTGTCTAGCAGCTGAACTGACACTTGTAGGAAGAAAATCTTTTTTTTCTTCTTTCAAACATACTGCATCCTAATGGCAAAAAATTAAGGAGAAAAATGAGGAAAATAATTCATAAATCACAATCTCTGTGTTACTCAAAACTGTCAGCTATTATCAGAACCATTGTACTTTATTTTGGAAGGATATTTTCTCCACATTTTCCCAGATACTTAATGTCTTAACAAGACATTTTGTTCTTTATTCAGAGAGTTTGCAGCGTGAGAAACTGAGTTCCCGATCGGCTATTTGCACTGAAGTGAAATTGAATGTCAAGGTCTTTCTTTCATATTTATTTAGCTGTAGATTAATTAGTGAAGTTCTACAGAGAAAGTCAAATTCAGTACAGTTTGTCTCTTCATTACAGTCATTATTTGGAAGGGGAGAATAATCAGAGACTACATCTAATATTTGAGTCTTTTGGGTAGCTGGGCCTTTGAGTGTTGTCAGGCAGTTATAGAAGGTTAATATGATTTTTTGAATTCTCAACAATGTATGTCTTTTCCCCTTATCTTTCATATGCTGTAGAGAGGTTTTTGATTAATAGAAATGTGAGTGGAGCTATTATAATTGCCTACTTTATTATCTGTATTTTCTCCCTGCAATGATCTGGGACTGAAGAACTGCATGATCCCTACTCTGCTGAGCAGAGGAAGCCAAAGGAAGACGCCTGTCAGTCTCCTGCTGGCGTGTTAGACTTGCAGGTCATCTCTTTCTCGCCCATTGCAGCGTGGGAGGCCTCTGCTTGAGAATCTCGCAACATGTATGTTGCAGTGTGGGAGATTAGGGAACATTCGCTTTCCACAGCTTTCCTTCTCCCACTGTGTCTCGTGGAAAAAGCCTGTATAATATAGTCTCTGTCAGCCTGGATTTATCTGATTTGCTCCTTCTGCCAGAGTTACCAAGTCGAGGACGTTTCAGGCAAAGCAAAAACTTCAGACTTTAAGAACCCATTAGCAGTAAAAAGTCAGGATGTTTAAGGGGTTCTCTGAGGTGTCTGACAGTCTAGCCAGCCAAGCTGCATTTCAAACCCAAAGGAAGTAAAGCTTATGGCAGCTTAGGACAGTATTAAAAGGAAAAAATCTGAATGCAATGTATGAGATTAATTTCTTCTGTACATAATTTTTCCACTAGAACTAGCCTTTTATTTAATCACTTTTTTGGTTTGTGGGTTTGTTTTTTTTTTTCATTTTAAAAGACGTTCTGTATGTATGAAAGAGTCAGCTATCTTTTACCACCCACAGTTTTGATTTACCTCAGCAAATCTCTGGGATATGCCTTAGAACTGTAGCATTCTCCTACACCAATTCTAAGTATTCAAAGGATTTTTTTGGTTGTATGCTAAAAGTATGTTAATTTATGATTAGAATAATATGTGCTTAAACATCAAAGAAAAATATGCATGTGAACTGTTTATCTGATGCGCAGGTCCCCCTTCTATCTACAAGCAAAGGCAAGGTGTCATGGAAGCCCATCTGCTCTCTGCTCAGAAAGGGTTATGTAAGGTGACCTCAGTCTCAGAGGGTCCCAGCTGGTCTATATACACGTACCCATCCCAACTGATTCTCTCATTCCTTTCCCAAATTTAGATTTTGACACTGCAAAGCTGTGTTTGCCTTACCACCAGGAACCACTGAGACCTGCTCTGTGTCAAATGTCACTCTTATGTTTTTAATACAGTTTTATTGTCTTTTTTCCTAAGTGTACACACACACAAAACCAATAAGCAGCTATCAGGAGTTTTTATTATTCTTCTCTGTCTCCGCAGAGCTGGATAAATGGAGCAGGACAAGTCTGTGAGAAGCGCCTTGAGGCACTAAGACACAGCTTTCTCTGAAGAGAAGCCAAGCACAGTGGACAGCCCAGGAGGAAGATTCCCCCCAGTCAGCCAGAAGAGTCAAGTTTATCAGAGGGCACTGGAAAGGAGGAGGAAGATTATAGGTTTTCAACTGCAAGGCTAAGACTGCAGTTGATTGAGACAGCTGTGGAGTACCTGTCACAAGGGCAAAGGATGCAGCTTTGCAGAATGGGTGAGCCACCTGCAACAGATCAAAGACTGGCCTTGCCTCTCTCCTGGTTGTTTTCACCACTAGTTTTGCATGAATTAGAGTGCTTGTCTGACCCCTCAGCATGCCATCTCCCCTTGGAAAATAAGCAGAACATTAACCCAGCAAATAATATGAATAGTTCCCTTGTAGGTTGCTGAAAAATTTTTCTGTGTTTTCAGCTGCAGTGAACTGTTAGATGAGACAGGGATTTCCTGAACCATCACACTATTATCCAGTTAAATCTGGACCCTAGCCTGCCATCAAGTCCAAATGCATGTATCAGCCATACAGTAGTAAAAAATTGTGTAATACTTTTCCTCTAAAAGCTGATAGGCTGATAGGAAATCATCCAGACCGACTTACCAAAATTTCCAGCATTTTGCCCAGCATGCACCCAAAAGCCAGAAGCCAAGCTGCCTTTCAGTAAAGAGCTGAAAGTAGAGGGGAAGTGTAAGTGGAATATAACAAAACTATAGAAAATATTGTTTTAGCAATAGAGACACTGTCCTGTCATCACTGATAGATATCAGGTAAGTTATGTGTCGCCTGCAGCAAAAACTCAAATCATGTAGATTGTAGATCGATAGGTTAGAAACTGCCCTCATACTCTCTTCAGTCTCTAACAGGGGAAAACTGCCTTTTGTCTTTTGCTGCTGTTTCCATACTTTTATTGCTCTAATTGCATCAGCACCTCCTCTTCTTTGCTTTGGACCGCAGACCAATGACTTTTTTTCTTACTCCTAGATGTTGCCTGTAATATTTAGCCTACATTTTCAGACCAGTTTGAATACCTATTTTCTGGTGCACTAAGTCTGCCTCTAGGGCTCAGAGTATCACATTAAAACTAACATGGCCACATAACAAGAGCACTGATCCAGTTAAACTCAGTGGTTCAGTGTTGTTAAAATTGATAGATCAACTTTGTGCCACGAGGCTGTATGACTGATCAAATATCATCTGTTCACACCTTTTTGTTTTTGCAAGAACAAGTATTTCTCCTCTTTGCATGCACTGTAAAACCCATAGAACAATAGCACTGGCCTTGTATTCTCTGACTGACTCAACAACGCTGAGACTGGGGAATTTTGTGTGGACCAGGTTACATTAGGGTCAGGAAGGGGGGTTGCAAAGATTGCTCTTCATAACTGTGATAACACAACATTAGCCTGGGAAACCAACTACTCCTGTGAATTCTTCCTGCAAGAGTTCAGGGCTAAAGCTGCTGGGGTGGCAGGAGCGCTTTGAATTGCTGCTCAAGCCAAGCTTAATTGAACCTTGCACTGAATTTCAGATTCCACTGAATCCCACTCATGGCTGAACATGCCCATGGTTACCTCTATCAGACTGTCAGCTGTGTGGAGTGCTTATTAGGTAAACTGGTCCTGAGTTAAAAGTTGTGACTTACAGCATTCAGAACAATTTTTAAGCCTGGGATTATCCTCCTTTCACACATCCAAATGGATCTTTAAGCCTCATCTTCAAATATTGTACCAAAAGGTGTGGAGTAGGTGTGTCATAGGTAAAAAGTTTGTGGGAATTTCTAGTCTGCTTCTTAGTAAACAGCTTTGATTAGTAGGAGTGAACTTAGTGAAATTCTTAATTTCTAATCAGAAACTTGTGGGGGTTTTTTCCACCTAAGCATTAAAAAATCTATTATAAACAGAAATTGAGTATTTCCCTCTTCCTTCTGTAATGTTGAAATGCCTTCGTGACTCTTAATGATAAGGAGGACTGTTCTTAAACTTCCTCTCTTCATTTATCAGGAACAAACGGATGGATTTTTCTTTCTGGTTTTGACCACAGTGTAGTATTTATGATGTGTGTTACCATCCTACATCCTGTTTTCTTTCTCCTCGGGGCCAGTAGCCATAGTTGGCTCACTGGCAAACCACTGAGGAGTATGATAGCTCTGACACACAGTCATGGGGCAATGGGAAGTCAGTGATGGTTTGTCCTTCTGCTACATGAAATGTGAACTCAGCAGAAAAACATCTGAAACCGGGTGCCTTATGCAGCACATTAGGATGCTGATGCTGAACAGCAAGTAACAGGTATGGATCAGGGAGCTCAATCTGAGCGTACTGGTTTGTCAGACTGAATTTCCTGGCTGGTTAATAGACTACCTTTCCTTTAATTTGTCAGTGCTGTCTCACTGTCAAAAGGTCCTTGTACTTATCCATCTCAAATAACTATGGTTTCGGCTTTTTTTCTCTTTTTCTCTTGACAGATTTTCATTTCATTGGAACTGAGAGGCACCAACATTTTCTACCCATCCTTTGTTTCTTTACAGCTTTATACTTGACTTTTAAAATAGTTACATTTTTAAATTATTCTCCATTTTCCCATCGCAGATTTCATTATTTTCCCTGCTCAACACAGACAACTGGACCTTAAAATCCCCACAGAATTCTTAAAAAGTGTTAGCAAGCAATATTGTGGTGTCACCCAGCTATAAGTATTTTTTTATATTCACTAATATTACTTGAAAACTTTGCTTCAGTATCAGCAGCCCAGAATTGAAATTTCCTGTAACATCTTCCAAAAGGAAGAAATGACCTTTTAAGATCAGCCCAGCCAGATCTGAGAAGACCAAATTATTTTTGAGTTAGTATGAACCTCCATTCATACTAAATGAATGCCATTTTTATTTTATTTGGATGGTTCATTTTCTTTGTCCATAACCACAACAGAATGCCACAGACACTGTCTATGCAAAGTTTAGTTTAGCATTGCAGCATAGTGCCGGGAATCCATCTTAATGCTGGAAGCAAGCCAGCATGCAAACTTCAAGAAAACATCTCACTTCTCTGTGTCTGGGGATTTTCTTTCCTAACTATTGACATCTCTATAAAGCACTTAAGGACCTTGTAATGAAAGCATAGGTTAGATTTTAAATACTGTCATTACTGTGCTACTCTTCTAGACTGAAGCCAATACTTCAACCGAAACAGTTACAGACTTTAGAGTGGAGTTAAGATTTAGAGACGTGAGGTCCTCTCTGTAAGACCCAGCTGTGAAGCGACCCCTGGTCACTTTGGAATCAAGTGAAGCTGGATATGGCCACCAACCCTTGTTTTTCATGTTCTTGGATACAGAAAATAGTGTGCCTTAGCCATGCTAATTTTATGGTCCACCTAGCATTTGTATACCTTAAATGAATAAGTCTTGACCCATACTCAAATGCAGAGACCCAGGTGTCAGAAATGGGTCTCTCAGAGCATAGAGCAAGATGATGTCAACCCACTAGCAGAATGCAAGAGTAAGAGTTCTAAGTCTAAAAGACTAAATTCAACTTATGTACAAATTTCATGCTGATATAATGTCTTCGTTAGATGAACAATAAAATGAAGAGGGCTGGGCTGAAGAACAAGAGAGACAAAGAGAATTTTGCCGAGATGCAGCATGTAAGGCGTGACTGTCTCATGTTTCTTTGACTTTACAGACATGCATGGGAATAAGAAACCATATTTTCCTACTTCTTTAATGCTTATAGCTGTTGATACATGGAAGGTTTAATTTCCAAACTACTATCTGAATCACTGGAAGTTGTTCAAAACAAGACTCTGCTCAATAGTAGGTCAAGAACGGTGTGTGTTGCTCCTCAGTCACATTTCTCATTGAGAGTTTCTCATTCGTACTGTTTCACAGGGGATTCCTCTGTTAATCAGCTGCTTCAGAAACTTGTCATATGACAACTGTCAAGGCTTGGATCTTATTTTTTTAACATTGAACATAAAATCTCATTTGAATATAAAAATAGAATATTGGATGTATTTGTGTGTATGACTGTCTGCCTAAATATATATTTGAGGGCTTTTCTGATTTACTCCGAGGCTCTACTTAAAGTGTCTCCCAATCCCTGTAGCTTTTCAGTGAAAATGAAAAAATATATATTGTCATCCTCAGAGGTGTATCTCTGTTCATGTATAGTAGTTTTGCACTAGGCTTCACAGGAGGAACAGTAAATGGAATAAATTACAAAGGTTTCCCAAACAGCCAGGCATGGAGAAAATAAAATACATCAAACAAGTAACATTTCGATGATGAGATCTGTTCTACAAGCCTAACACAGAAATCAGGGGAATCAGTCAAACAATAATAAACCCTAGCCTGTGGTTAGAAATATTTGTTGAAAAAGCAACTCCTTTTGCTTTGCCCTTCTTGCTCCAGGTTCCCCCATCACAGGCTCCCTGGCAGCACAACTCCAGGGATAATCTCTTGGAATACCTGAGGCGTAGAAGCCAACAGGATTAAAGCACCTCGTGCTCCTCAGCACAGTCATGTGATGACCTGCTGATCCCAGCAAAAGACATAGTTTCCCAGCAAAGTTCTCACTTCATTTTCCCGCACATTGTTCCTGCCCTGCTGAGATTCTCCCTAAATATAAGGAAATAATTTACAACACTTTCAGTAAAATAATAAAATCAACTAAACCATTCTTACTAATAACAATTGTAGCTGAAGAAAACTGTGGAAAATTCATGTGCATTCTGCCCTGCAGTAAAACAACTGCCATCTCTTTACTTCAAGGGGCACCTTCAAAGGATTTGTGACTGGCAATACCACCCATGCAGCTCTGTTTACCCTGATCAGGCTAACACACAAGAAGAAAGAAGTTGTTGGTCTGGAGTATTGTACTGAGTAAAGAACATGGATATGATATTTGCAACTTCTTGATGAGAGAAAAACAGGTGTCAAGGTTTGTTTTCCAGGTCTAGAGACAGTTGCTTAAAACCTTTTCTGCAAATCTTTTGGCAAATTGCCTGTACTCCTCACAAAACTGTGGAGAAGGTTTGGGTGCAGATTTCAGTGGGTCATTAACTGTCAATGTGCAATGGATTCTAGGGAAACAAAAAATTAGCTTTATTCTGAAAAGTTTATCACTTCTCTTGTGAAGTTATTTTGCCCTATGCTGGCCCAGGAAAGGCAGCTTACACTGAAATATAAAAAAAGTGCCAAGCCAAATTGTTTGTTCTGCTTCTGCCCTATTTTCACACTTAATCTGACCACATTTTGTGTTTGCTTTCTCTTAAAAAAAATTATTTTCTCATTTTTAGGTTCACTGTTCTTATTTAATGGATTAGATTCTTCAGGGGCTTTTTTTTAAACACCATTTACTCTAAAGCATATAATCAAACAATGGATGAAGAGCCGACAATAGTTTCTGTGTCTGGATTTTGCCTCCTCTCCAACTGATGGAGCAAAGCAATCATGTGCTAGGCAAAAGATGAAAGTTTATAATAAATGCCTGTATTTTGAAATCTGAACAAATTGTGGGAAAAAGTCACTTGGCTTTTGCCCAGAACATGTGATAATGAGATTAACCCTGAAGGGGGTTTTGTGTCTAAATGTATCCAGTGTAGGAATGGGGAAGGGCACTGGAGGGTGCCTTGTAGTAGAAGTCAGCAGTGAAGCATTCC
>NW_010420483.1:28631-35936 GCF_000710305.1 Buceros rhinoceros silvestris | reverse complement strand
TGCTGGAGAGCAGGAATTTCTTTCACATTCAGGACTTTGGAGGGGTCAGAGAGAGCACTCCATGCACTGAAGCATAACATAAATACTCACCTGCTGCTCTGTCAGGATGTTGTTTTTTGCCATGGGTTTCCTGTTAGTCATTCTTCAGCAAGCCACCGGGCAGTTCCCCAGAGCCTGTGCAAACACGCAGAGCTTGCTGAAGAAGGAGTGCTGTCCCCCCTGGGATGGAGATGGGTCCCCTTGTGGGGAGCTTTCCAGCAGAGGGTCCTGCCAGAACATCCTTCTCTCTCAGGCTCCACTGGGACCACAGTTCCCTTTCTCAGGAGTGGATGATAGAGAGGACTGGCCCTCTGTGTTTTACAACCGGACATGTAAATGCGAAGGCAACTTCATGGGATTCAACTGTGGGGAATGCAAGTTTGGTTTCTCAGGACTCAATTGCACTGAAAGACAGCTGAGAACGAGAAGAAACATCTTCCAGCTCACCACCAGTGAGAAGGACAAGTTTCTTGCCTACCTTAATTTGGCAAAGAACACCCCTGTCGAGGACTATGTTATTGCTACAGGCACGTATACTCAGATGAACAATGGCTCCAACCCCATGTTCAGCAACATCAACGTGTATGATCTCTTTGTGTGGATGCATTATTATGCCTCAAGAGATGCACTTTTAGGTGGGACCAATGTATGGCGGGATGTTGATTTTGCCCATGAAGCACCGGGTTTTCTACCTTGGCATCGGGTCTTTCTGCTGATGTGGGAACGTGAGATCCAGAAGATAACTGGTGATGAGAACTTCACCATTCCCTACTGGGACTGGCGAGATGCAGAGGACTGTGTGGTCTGCACTGATGAATACATGGGTGGCAGACATCCCACAAACCCTAATTTACTCAGCCCAGCATCACTTTTCTCCTCGTGGCAGGTAAGAAGAGTACAAGGGGAAGGGGAAGGGGAAGGCTGATTGTGCCGGAATTATCCTACCTCACATTAGGCATTAAAGAGATGTGCACAAGCGGGGGCACAATGAGGTGCACAAGTGGGGACACAATGAGGACACAATGTGAGGTGCACAATGCAATGCTGTATTGCCTTAGATGTTCTTGAAGAGAAAGTAAGAACTACCAGAGAGCAAATCAGATCTCATGGGAACCTAATCTGCATTTAGAGCTGTTGATTTGTCTTTTTGCCTCTTCCCTCTCCGACTGTAGGATTTAGGCTGCTTAATTAGGAACTTAAGGTGGAAAGAGGAAAGTTATGCCTTTGTGTCCAGACATGGCCTTTAGCAGGCTAAACATGCTTGGGTTTGCTGAAGCAGTTAGGTGAGAAAAAGTAGGATTTGTGCACACAAATTTCTAGCACACAGTTACAAGACAGTTGGTGACTGAATGATGGAAGTAGAAGAAAAGTTTTTTCGCAGGCTCTGCCCCTCCCCTAGTGCCGCTGTCTTCCATCCAAGAGTTAAAAACTATCAAACTAAGCTTGTCTGCTTTCAAGTTAAAAACCAAACAAAATCTTTAGAGAGCAGAATGAGCTGTGTAATTCACATGAGTAGTTCAAAAGATGTATGTAAGAAATAATCTCTGTTGCTCGAAGGAATTAAGAAGTAAACTCAACAGCTTTTCCTATCCCTTTAAAGCGCTGCATATTAAACCAATGTAAATTTACACATTTACATAGTTGATAAGTTCTCATATAGCTGAACTATACTGTGCTGTTCTAACACTGAGAGTTTCTAGACTTTTTTTTCTCTTGCTCATTACTGCCACATTGCCTAAAATACAGAGACAAAGGTCTATTGGCTTCCATAGACACACTCCATCATGACAATAGCAACAGTCCCTTCTGGCACTGAAGTCTATGATTATGTTGGTGGAAATCTGTCTTTGTTCTATTTATTTCTGTAGCAACAGCCCAAATGAAGGTTGGGCAGTTTTAGTGATTTAATGGAAAGTGAAAGAGACAAGCTCCAGCAGCTCTCTGATATTCCAGCATTACAAAACAGTATCTAACTGGGCTGGTTATACTGTATTTAATCTTGATTTGTGTCCTCTGAACAATATAGGCTGTCTATGTACTTGTAAATCCAAACATTTCCATACACTCTAAGAGACTGATTTTAAGGACATTCTCTGGCATATGTTTTGTATGTAGTGACTAGTTCTTCCCCCTAAAAGGTCCTTTTCAGGGACCATTTCCAAGACAATGTTTGCATATAGCCACTCTGTTTGGGAGGCTAAGATGATTTTACTGGTATAGACACAGATTATTTCATGACATTTGGCCTCAGTGCCCAGGAACTTTCCCGGTCACATTTAATTCACCAGTGTAGGCATAGCCATAAAATAGATACAGCTAAAAGCATGTATTTTCATTCCATATTCCAAGATTTTGCCCATTTCTAACCATATGAATCTGGATGAATTCTACTAACTTAATTAGATTGCACTTCAGAATCGAGTGGATCTGATGCTGTTCTGCACTGAGCTGAATGAGGAGTTGTGCGAAACTGGTGTAAGTGTTAAAGTGGATTAAATGAAACTAGAATTGCTGGCTACATGTGTCAAGTGGAGCTATTAATACAATATATTGGATGAGAAGACCAAGGTAGTAGGAAGTAGGTAGTATAAAGGGAACAGCAATTTGCTGACAGAATTTACATACCATATCAAGATTCTTAGATTGTTTTCCATCCTGGTAATAAGTACCCAGAAACTTTACAAGTAGTAAGGAATATATTTAAGAAACAGTCTCGCTTATAAATTCTAATTTAAGGTCAGTTCCTACAAATACATTCTGAAAATAAAGAAAATCTTTTATTAAATAGTTTGCATTACCAGATATTTTTGTGTAACTTTAATAGGTGCAACACTAAAAAATGTACTACATTTATAACACATTTAGTGTCAATGTATGTATATAAAAGCACCTAAATCCCTTGCTGAAGTTTTCCAAGTGATTTCTGAAACTGGGTATTTAGCAGCTACATTTTTCAGCCACTTCTGGAAATGTTACACTTTGATCAAAATTTCCAAAATAGGACTAAAATAACATTACTTTCTAAAGGGCATTATTCCTCTTTAACATCTGTCTGTGTATACCTCTGCTGTCTTATCTAGAGAAAGGATGGAAGAGATTGAACAGATCTGCATTTTCAGTCAGTGAGTCTGGGGTGAGGATACAACACAAACTGCTATTTATTAGCCTTGAATCGAAATTTAAACAATTGCTTATGATGGAACGACAGTCAATACAGTTCCTTCAAGTAGCACGAAGTAAGAGATCAGAATTCCACTCCAGAAAATCAAAAGGGAATAAAAATAGCCTTAGCTTGAACCAGTAAACAGCTACAGATCTGCTGCAGAATATGCTGATTATCCAAGCCCTGTAGCTAAACAGCAAGAGAAAAATAAAAAGAGGAAGATCTAGAAATGTGAAGGAATCTAGTCTTTTAATAATCATTCAAAATATAAAGAGGGCTCAAGAAACCTTTTGAGGAACACATCTATAATATGGTGTCCTTTGTCCTTTTTAAAATTTTAAGTCTCTTTCCAAAGCATTACAGAACAATGCCTGCTATGTTGTGAAATAGTTATAGATGTATATATAAATTTGCAGACCAGCATCTTTCTTTTTTTTTTTAATCCCTAAAGAAAGGAGAAAATACTTTATTCAATTGAGAAGTTACCATAGCAACATGGATACCCACGAGTTCATGCTGAAATTCTTGCTTTTGCCTTACTTTTTCTTCAACATACTGCTGTTACCACTTAGCTGGGTGAATTATCTGTCCACATTTTTCGCATGTTTATTATCTAAGTGACACTTCTGATTCCTGCCTCTGTTTTCACCAGCAAGACTGTCAGACATCTTTACTGGTTTTATCTGTTCGCTTGGCTCGTATTTTAGGGTAGATGGGAAAGATTTTCTCATGTTTTCAGTTACTTGTTTGTGGTGATTCAAGTGTTGCATTCAGAATTAGTAGTGCATGACACCTACTAATGCTTTACCAAATTTTACAATTCTATGTCGACTTAATGGAAAGCTGTATGGGAATTGGGGATCTTCCATGACATTTTTTGAGGCTTTTTGTTTTAGGGTTTGGTTTTTTTTTTCATTTCTATAATTATTCAAGATAATGGATTTGTTAAAAAATTTATTATTATGTCTCACTTAAATTAGTAGTAGGTGAAATTCTAGTCTCCTCATCACCAGGACTACTATGAAATAAAAACTGAGGTCAGTGGAGTTACAAATGCATAAAAAAGCTTTCTGCAACTAGAAGCAGAATCTTTCTGCCGGTAGTTAACATTAGAGTTTGGGGATCCCCACAGTGTGCTAGACAGACGATGAAGAAAATATGGCAGGATAATATAAGTGTGGTTTTAGTTTTGTATTGTGGCAAGGAGGCTATATCACCAAATTTAGCCCCTTGCATTTTGTCTATGCCAAAAGAGTGACTTGGGAGAAGCAATTGCATAACGTGGAGAGCTGTCTGATCTCAGATGTGCTGGTGTAAGCCTGCAGCCAATTCTTTGTTGCAAGCACTGAGCATTTCCCTTAGCACATCATTCTGTATCACCCTGCAGAACCACTTGCACAACTGCAAAGCTACTACAAAAGAGAACAAACAGAAAATGGATATAATACTCCTGAACAAATAATGACAGTACTTTAGATCCATTACCTGAAAATATGCCTTCACAAGAAACACAAAATTTATCTATTCAGACATAGTTACTTAATTCTAAACAGTTTATCACAGAGCTGTATTGCTAGCTGAGTAGTCTGAAAGGGTTATTTAGAGCACTAATTTATGTCCATCTTCAAATACTGCAAGAAAATTTCAAAACCACAAACACCAGAAGCCAACACTTCTTGATTCATGAATGAGCCAAAGTCTACATCCATCTGCTTGTGGACACCTGAGTATCTCATGAATTCAATGACTTTATTTTGTATTGAAACTTAATAGGTTTTGGTGCCAGCTTCACACTGGTAAATTAAAAGGCAATAGCCCAAATGGAGTAAGTAACTGTAAAATCAGGGTTTGTCAAGATTGGTGTCCTAATGACATGCTTACGTGGATTATAAATTTGAAACCCACCCTTTTACAACGAGGTAAGCCTCCACGTGCCATACTTCAGTCCCACAGCCTGAGGGAATAAGGATCTGTGCACAGCAGGAACAGCCGCTCGGGTATCCTCAGCGTCTTGATGTCACTCTAATCCCAAAAGCCCTTTGTTTCATGGGATCACGAGTGGCTGACAGCAGTGGCACATGGTTGCTTGGCAGTTCTCTAGCATATCACCATGCTTCCTCAGGAGTTGTGTAGTGTAAAAATAAACATCTTCGGAGGTGTATAAATTAATAGTTAAGGAATTTCATACAAATTGGGTTTTATTCATAATTTGCCAGGAAAAGAAACCTAGAATCAGAGTTTGTGTTAGACATGGAGACAGTAACACTAATGGTACAGTGTGGAGACAGCCAGAGAGGAGAGAATGACAAAACAGAAAGTGCTAATGAATAATTCAGCAGTGATTGACAACAGAGTTTCCCACTCCACCTCAGCACCATTTTGAGATGCTGAATAGGGTGTAAGCTCCCCTCTATTCCACCCAGTTCTGGGCTGCCTCTGACCAAGGAGATGAAACTTTGCCAGCTTTTACTGAGGGCTGAGAAAACACCTTGAAGGCCCTGGGTTTGTTTCAGTGCTGTCACTTCATATTAGTTTCATCGTCTTTTAGCTTGAGTTTCACAGCTCCTCCTGTTCATGCATATGTTGTACAGGTCAAAAGAAAATTGATGACCTTATCCTTGCACAGAGATGTTTCTTTGAATTTCCTTGAAGCTTTGCTTTCCAAATTTGCTTTCTCCTTTCCATTCAGTCCTCTGTCTGTTTTACATTCTTGATGATATTCAGGAATACATGAAGAACCAGATATAAATATACTCAGTCTTTAAAACTTTTGGTATGCTATAGATATAGGACTTTTAAAGTTCTGCCTATAAAAGCAAGTTCCCAAAGTACAGTTTGATATATTATTCGGGGATTTCCTTGCTTTTTCCCGGTTTGGTGAGTAAATGGCTTCTGGATGCCACTTAATTAAGATTAGATTATGCCAAGCCCCAATGCAGCCAAAAAAGTAAAAAATAAAACTCTTATACAATTGCCAAAATGTTTTAAATTCAGGGTGAGGACTGCACTTCAATGCCATTCCCAAGCAAGGATGTGAGAATAAGTGAAGAAAGAGAGAGAAAAGCAATCAATCAGTGCGAAATCTCTTTTAGCCACATAATGGAAACCAAGGCTTGAGTTCGGGAGTCTAGACTTCATGTAGGACAGAGACATGCGATGATGTGTCATGCAGTGCCTGCATCGCACCCTGGGGAGAGCTGAGAAAGACACTGCAGAAAAGAAAGTCGAGTGGTTGCTCTGGCTCTAATCAGAAGTTGTTCTTTTAAGCTATATTAACCTGGAGTTACATTTTCATTATGAAAACATGCTGATACAGTTTGTGGATGTGGGTGGACTCCTTGCTGCACTCAGAAGAGAAGCAGAGCAAGTGACCAACTCTAAAGTGCAGATTAATCCTTTGAATGGCCATACTTCCTCTGCAAACCAAGTAACTTCACTTTGTGAGCAGCTGTTTCAATATCTTAGAAAATTATTCATCACCTTTTTCCAGGTGTTCAGGTATATATTACATGTCTTTCATGTCCCTGTGAGCACAGATCTAACAAGTGCAAAGCAACTGCAAATAATTTGTCACCAAAACCCCCAAAGCTTTGAATTTAAAAATAGCAGACAAAGCTGAACACTCCTGAAGACTCTTGTAAGGCAATTCACTTTTTTTTTATAAGCTCAGGGACTGATCTGTGTGAGCAGCTGCAAACTAAAAAGGGTTTCCCATTTGTGAAAAGGTGTGAGACAGCAGCAACGCTTCCACACATTTACAGTCTTTTTTCCAAGAAACGATACAAAGAGCTGTGCTAAAGATCTCAACTGCAGTGCACGGAGGGATTTTTTGATGGGTGATACAAGGCCCAGGAGCGATGCTGTGTATTCTGGACTGCCATCTACTGGTATTTTCTTTGCTAACTGCTTACATAAGCTTTTCCTCGGAGTATCTTCCTAACAATTTCCCTAAAATTGGTGAATTTACACATGCAGGAGAGCAAGCATTCGGTGCAGTTTGAATATGAATCTTTTTTGAAGGTGAATTGAGAAATTTGCTCCGGATTGTTCTGAAGGAGAAAAAAAAATCATGTGTTAAACCAGCATGTTTCTAGTAGGAAGTC
>NW_010420483.1:14574-28518 GCF_000710305.1 Buceros rhinoceros silvestris | reverse complement strand
CCTGCTGAAAAGTGAAAAGAAGGCAATGATGTGACCCATTTTTGTGTGTGCTTTATGTAGATTGCATCCAGCAAGAGCCATTTAACTGACCTGCGTTCTGTTACCACTTATACATCACATGACTGATAAACCAGCAAATTATAGTTTCAGGACAGACCTGTAATTTGTATTATCTTTCTAGAAAAGCATCCTGACTAATTTTATGGGTGGATTTAAATTTTTAGTTCAAAACAAAAAGCAGAAGGTCACAAATAAGCATTTTCATTCCTGACCCTTATGTTGGCATTTTCTTGTCCATGAGTTACCAGATGCCTTATAGCATCTTGCTTCTGTTTAGGATCAATTTGGTTATTCAGACAGTACACTGAGACATAAATAAACAAATAAATAAATTAATGAACACTCTAACCATTTACAAGCCTCATAACTTTAACAGCTCCAATAAAATCCATTGAAATGAATCGGCAGATTAAAGGAGTAATGTTCCTTTGTTTAGGTGTATTTGAGCTCATACTTAAAGATTCCATGTCTGAATACCTGAAAAACCAGCCCCGAAGGCAGCATATGACTCCTCTTTAGGCCACAATGGATATATATGCCCAGGGCAGCGAGGAGAAGATGGAAAGATAGGAGACTACAGTGCAGAGAAGCCAGAAGAAGATATGGACCTAGATAAGGTCCATAGGAAACAGAGCTAAACAGAAAATCCACATAAATGTGGTTTCTGAGTCAAGTGTTCCAGCTGGGCTGAGCTACACCAGCCAAGACACACCTGCCTTCTTCACCAGCACACTTTAAGGGACACGGGTCTGCGCTTTCTTTATAAACAAAGACATTACTAGCGCATATCCCTCAGCCTAAGTCATCCTTCTAATAGGAATAAACTCCCAGTAACACAAAGCAATCATAAAAAACAGCACCGTAGCTAAACTTTGTGTTTATAATGGTAGGTCTCTCCCTGTTATTACCTCTCCATTCTCAGAGGGGATTCTTGGAAAAGACTTCTTAGAGGCACAGTGGTGATCTTTTGGAGGGAATGTACACATGAACCTCTCTGCTGGATAACTACCTAGAGCCAAGGGCTCCATAGTAGTCTTAATGAAATTAGGGCAGATTTCAGCTAGGAGAGCAGTCTGTGAGGATAAATTTCTCTGATAAGATTACTTATTTCCTCAAAAAAAATTATGAAAATAATTTATTCATGAGATTCATATTCATAGGAAACTTATAATTTAAGAACACTAGATTTTTAAGAAATCTAGGCTATATTGTCAGCTCCGGCATATATTTTCTGTGAATTTGTAGTCAAATCACTTAGAAAAATATTCTTCTCATCTCCTTCCACTCACTCAAAAGTTAGTTAGGCAGCAAAGTAACTTGCCTTTGACTCTGTCTTTAGTCACTTCAGAGGCACATTCGTACCTCCAGGGTGTGATTCTTCCCGTCCTAATGCAGAAGCAGAGCATGAAGTTGAACACTCTTAATTTTGCTTCCCTTGCTAACTGCAGTCCAGAGACAATTTCTGCATTGATTTTTTTACAAATTTTCTTTCATTGACTATGTCAATGCAGAGAGATAAGCATCCCAAGAGGTAAGTACATCTCACGCACCAGAAGTCTGGCTTAGGAGAGCCGAGTCACATTCGGGAGGTGCCTCTCTCTATTGACTGCAGAGGACACTTTATCCTAAAGTGTTGCTTCAATCTGGCAATTTATACGTGCAAGTGCTGGTGAAATGATTCTCCCACTCAATTCCTTCAATAACAGATAATCTCATGTTTTTCAATCACAGCAGATATGATAGCTTTCACTCAAAGTCTCATTCATTGTTTCAGTCTATGAATTAGAAATGTACCTCCAGAATGAAAGAAGTCTGAAGGTTTCAGTATTATGTGTTTTCTCCCCTATGCTGTCTCGTTCAATAATGAGAACTGAACTTTCTCCACATGAAGTTCTTACTAACCACATTGAAGTTCTTATTAACCACATTGATTACCAGGGAATATATTTTGAAGAGATCTCTGGTGGTTTGAATTTTGTTTGTTTGGTTGGTGGGTTTTTTTAAAAAAAGAAGCAAAACAATGGACAGCAGTTTTGTTTCAGAGCCTCAGCCTCACCTGAAAGGGATACAAAACCACTTCTGGGAGTTTTGAGACACTGTTGCTCTGTTTCATTTTCATAAACCCATCAACTGTACCACTAAACACACTCTCCAAACCCTCTAGTCTGGTCTTCTGCTTGTCATTGTGTTATTATATTTTTCTCCATCTTTTATCCTGACTCCATGTCAGGCAAGTTCCTGAACATAAAGTAGAAATATGAGATGGTACTTGTACTATTTCTCTGTGGGTTTATTGTACCAGAAGATGAAAAAATATCCTCTTTCTCAGTCCGATCACTTCTCTGGCCAAGCAGTGAGAGCTGTTATAAAAGATCACGGTTATCAGAAGTTCCATGTCCTTAAGTAACAAATAAGTTATCGTGGTTTAAGAAGATATTGAGCAATACCTTGGTGACACTTGCAGTCCCTGTGAGGACTTTTAACTCATGGCAAATGTTAAGAAGTTTTACTCAGCCAAAATTACCTGATTACCATTTGAAGTTTCTACCTTGCTCTTCCAGGAGTCTCCAATTGAACTGGTAGATTCTACAGACAATATGACAAATAATGACTTGTTATGCCATGGTAACTGGACTTTGCCTGAGAATCCAGAACATTCATATAAATGATGCTGGATTTTGACAGTATTTAATATCTGTATCCATGTCCCTGTTTTAAGTTCTTCCCCAACACCCATCACTACAGCATCTCTGTTGGTGCTGCTGCTCATCCCTGCTCATCCCCACAACATTCCTGGGAAGCAGAGTATCATCTTTTCCTATTTTGTACGTACAACATCATCAAGACAAAGAGAAACTAAGAGCTCATTTAGTCTGACAAAGCAATACAGATATTTTCAGAATATTTATATATATACACATATATATATATATTCCAAGACAACAATCCCCCTTCTTACTCTGTGGAGAGAAAAATATCTGATTATGTCTTGTTCATCAGTCTGCTGAAGCCAGAAAGCCTCTATTTAGCATCTATGACAGCAGATTGAACTGTTTGTGCCCTGCTGCATTGGTAGGTAACACTGAGTTTAACCTCAGTAAGTTTTCAGGGGCATAAATGAAAACTGATGCCTTAGTCCAAACAGGTAACTTCAGATAAAAACTAGTCTATCATATCAAAAAGTGCACTGTAGTAGAAGGGTGTCTTCTATGAAATAACCCAGCCTATATTAAAATAATACATAGAAAATTTAAAAATTAATAGATATTCTTGCAACAAACTTATTACATTTTACATTTTCTTTGCTCCTTTTAAAAAAAGAAGTAATCAAAGTCCCTCTTTTGTTTGCTTTTATTTTTTACAATTGTAACTCTGCTAATAGTAAGTGTTTTATGCAGGTTATTTGTACTCGGTCTGAAGAGTACAATAGCCAACAGGCTCTATGCAATGCCACGAGTGAGGGGCCTATACTGAGAAATCCTGGAAACAACGACAAATCAAGGACCCCAAGGCTCCCATCCTCAGCTGAAGTTGAATTTTGCCTGTCGCTGACTCAGTATGAGTCTGGATCCATGGATAAAATGGCCAATTACAGTTTCCGAAACACTTTGGAAGGTAACATGTTTTATTGTATTATACCATTTCCACGTGTAAATTGATTATTTCTGGGGTTAGAGGCTTTAAACTCTGGGCAGTCTGAGCTGATTCCATGAACTATCACTCATAAAGAAAGAAAAAATTATGCTTTCTCCTGCAATAGCAACAGACAGAAAGAACCAGGTTAAAGGCATTTGATAATAAAATAGAAAATAGACTAGATCAGACCCTAAACCCATCTTTTAGGAGATATCATCTGTTATAGTCAGCAACAGGCACAGCAAAGAAATGTATCACTGCATAAAAGGAGATAGTCTAATAATCTGCTTACACATGTTCATAACTGTGTTCATGTGGGTTCCACGTTTGCCCTGGAACCCGCTGTCTTCCAGAGGCCAGGCGGGACAACATGGCTCAAAGAGAGTACTGCCAGTTGGCTTGTTATGTCTTTACCCTGCCACTGTGAACTCCATAGCAGACTTCTCCCAAAACTCTAAGGGTTAAGGATTGAGACAAACTTCAAAAATTACCCTTAGTATCATTTCCAAAAGAAATTAGTTATTTAATTATCAAACTATCCAACCAGTTTTGAATGTTCCTAGTTGCTAGCAAACAAGGGTTCTTTGCTAAAAGGAATAGTTATTCTTAATTATCTGTCTGCCCAATCTCTTCAGAATCTTGCTAAATTGCTAATAAACAAGGATAGCACATTATATATTTATTAATAAATATTTCTGCAGTATCATATATCAACTGAATCAAATACTATCTACTTTGACGTCCCAGAGACTTTTGCTTGCAAGGAACTCTGCAAGGGCCAAAACAATGCGGTGTAGGAGTTGGTGCGAGGAAAAGAAAGCAAAGCCTTTAATACATTTATAGTTCTTAATGCAGTGTGGAATGTCATAAAGCTTTCTTTGGGGAATGAACCAGTTTCTGCTCTAAATACAGTCAAAAATGTGGAATTTGTCTGCTGAAGCCAACAGATAATCCAGACACTAATTGACTCCAGCTCTGGACATAGCTGTGCTTTCTACCTTTGAAAACAGAAAACATGTCAAGTACAGAAAGAGGAAGGTGACATAACTGAGTAGAGGTTTGCTCACGTTTTTCTCCATAAAGTGTTGAACCAGTTTCTGCTCTAAATACAGTCAAAAATGTGGAATTTGTCTGCTGAAGCCAACAGATAATCCAGACACTAATTGACTCCAGCTCTGGACATAGCTGTGCTTTCTACCTTTGAAAACAGAAAACATGTCAAGTACAGAAAGAGGAAGGTGACATAACTGAGTAGAGGTTTGCTCACGTTTTTCTCCATAAAGTGTGTGACTAGATGCAAAGGGTGGTATAGGAGAAGGGAGGAAAAGGGAATCGAAGCAAACAAGTAATGAAATAATGAGGGTCTGCCGTCATGCTGCTAGTATTGTAAACAAAAAGGCACAGTCTGTGGAAGTTATGCGTAGCCACATACAGGTTTACTGAGAAGCAGAGTCAAAACCGACTGCTCACTTACAGCCTAAATTTCAATATCATGACTGCTCATTAAATAAAAATAATCCAGTGAGTATTTTCAGAATAAAACCTGCTTTTTGTCAATGTTAGGTCTAAACTGCCAGCTAAACAGAGTCATAGATCAAATATACCCCTTCGATATAAATGGATAAAGTTTCTTATTGAACAGAACAGTATCTATTTGGAAAAAACTCACAGAATAGATGTTCAACAGAATTGCACAGCGATCATGAAAGCATCTACAGCTCTCAAACAGCCTGGAAGAAGTTATTTTAACTCTAAAATGAGAGCCAGTGTTTTGTCTGATTAATCAAACTTTTTCTCTACTGCTGTCTCTTTGTCACATTAATTTCATAGCTAGCAAACATAGTCATGGCTGGTCTTTTTTAATATCAGATTATCATCTGCCAATTACCTTTGAAGAGGGTCATGCTTTGATCTGAATAATGACAATGTCACTACATTTGAAAAGAGGTCTTCTGGACCAAATTTTCTTCTGAGAGAGTTCTTTTGTTCTGCGAAACTACCCTTCAGAAGCTGAAGAGTGTTCATCTTTCTCCTAACTGAGGTCATGAAGCTCCAGCTCACACCGTGGTAATTTGGAGCCCTCCAAATGCCACATGAAGCATGTCATGGTTGCCACCAATTAGTTCTAATGATTTTCATGTGGTTTAGATATTTCTAATAGTCTGGGGAAAAAAACCCAATATGTCCTGACGGATGCATGCAAGTTAGATGATTCAGAAGTTTGTGCAGCTATAGAAGCAACGTATATTATCTTGATCATGCTGCTGCATGGCTTCTGGATGCATCCAGTCATCTCAACCCAGGGGCAGAGCATGCCCGCTTTATCAGTCCACCCAGATATGCCCTCCCTGGCACTCACTATAGCCCTTCCAGAGGATCCCTCCTACGTGACTCTCAAAGGGGAGAGACTGAACAGCTCCTCTTCTTCTAACAGTGATGGTGGACCTTTGCAAATCCTAGGATCCATATGGAGGGAGCTTGGAAAACTGTGGCACACTGAGGAAAAGATCAGTATGGTGAAACCAAGGCAATTAATATCGCCTCCTTAGAAGCTCTGTAGGCATGAAACTAACAAAACCAAAACAACCTAACATTAGATCCTCTCTACACTAGAGGAAGTCCTGTTAGGAAAGCTACCATATCTGCTCATCATCCAACTCCCAGTGCAATTATCAGATCCTATATACTTGACTAACTTTTATAGCCTAGCTAAAGGAGGTCTACTGCACTAAAGAGCTGATAAGCAAAAGAGTAAAGGTCAACAGAGTGATGTTACCTTTCTTACAGTAAGAATTTTCATTAGAGCCAGAGATCATGTAAGTGAAACTGTGTACAGAGCACTCCATGATAAGGGGCTCTTTTGGTGACGATGATGAGTCTGTCTGAATACAAGCCAGATGTGTCTCAGCTAGCATTTATCTACATTACTATGGAGATGGAGCTTATTCTATCAGAAGGAGTATTATTCTGAACAGCTTTTTATATTTTTTGAGACTATTTTATTTTTTTACCTGAATTATTTCAACACTCAGCATTAGATTACAGGACCACAAACACTTCTGTCAACTAACGTATTTAGCTAACAAGATAGTGAACTGAAGAATACATGGTTAATGATGAAAAAGATGGTAGAAAGTTTTTAAAGAGGTTTTACTGTCAAAAAAGCCCCGACTGTGTTGGTTCCTTTCTTTCAAATGGCCTTAGGGGGGGTTTTGTCTACATATGCCAAGCTTAAATTGTCAGCTCGCATTTATTGTGTCAGGGTGCACTTCTGTGAATCCTTCCAAAAGTGGTAACATTTTATAATTCCTAATATTTACCTCTTTTCCTAAGAAAAAAGCTTTTCAATCTTTCTTTACTTGTTTATGGAAGTTTGTGCCACTACATCTAAGGTCAAATTCTAACCTATTTTAATTCCAAAGTAAATCTAAAGTAAGTCCATTGACTTCACAGGAGTTACTCTAGATTCACAAAAGATGACCAGAACCAAGCCAGTGACTGTAACTAAGTGGCTCCGGATTTACACCTGATTTACTTCACAGTTTTAGTTTTGTAATGGAAAACACCTGCGATCACTTAGAAGAACTGATCACATAGAAGAACCCCCTCTGCGCAAAATTGTGTGCTCTTCCATGCTTGAGTGCGCTGGAACAAACACAACACCTTTTGATCCTTGGCAGGGGTAGGTATCAGCATCATTGTGAGCAGATGCCAGCAACACAGGCTGAATCTGTTCTTGACTATTAGAAAATGTTGCTATAAAGACAAAAATTTTGTCACCAAAGAGTAAACACTACAGCCATAAATAGCAAATGTCAATATTGTTCAATAAAGCCATACCCCCCTGAGGCTGAGCTCACGGGTTGCCCGCTCATCCTGGGACAGGCCAGTTTCCGCTTTCACTGAAAAACAACAGGTTAAAGAAGCTTGCACATTGTCCCTTGAAGTGGAAGCAATTGTTTTAAATAGGATTTGCTGAATTGTGACCCTAACTGAGTAACACTATTGACTTCAATGGACACTTCATGGACACAAGAAGAGGATCAGTCTAGATTATGAGGTGAGATCAGAAATGGATTACTGACTGCAAATGAAATAGTTGTGTTTCTTCTTTATGCAGTTCAGTTTTGGTGTGACACCTTGAATGCTACCTCCTAAAAGATGGCTGAAAAACTTAGCATTGCCTTTCCTTTATGAGCAAATTCCACATTTGAAATTATTTTATTCATGGCAACTTCAAATGAAAATAGTGCCTTCAAAATTTTGGACAAAGTGACAAAAGAATATTTAAAAAATAATTCTAAAACTCTATACCTCTTGTATTATTCAGTAATAAACTCATGATGCATGGTATCAAGTCAAGCCATATTATAGCATTCCACTGTCTGTCACAATTATGTATTATTACTGCTGTTCTATCAGGAAATACTGGAATAAAACATCAAACATTTCAAAATATAATATCATTTTAATAGGACATTTTCCTTTTTTTCTGAAATGAGAGATTTTCATCCAGAAAACTTTTCTCAGCATTTTCACTGTGATCCATATAGCTAATGAAAAATGGTTTCTCAAAATGACGTTTGCCAACAGAAAAGTTTTAATTAAAAAAGTTTTAGCCTACAGCCAACATTCCTCTCCCAGTTCAAACCTCAACCTCTGAGTAAATTTATGCTGGGCTTTGAGAAAGTGCTGTCGAATTGCAGAGGGTCATCACTAGAGAACTAGAAATACTATTTAGCCCAGACCACAGTAAAACTCTACAAGAGCCATTTTAAAATAAAACTAGATGGTGACATGGTCTAAACTAGATAATCACAAACTTTCATTTACTACAGCCCCCTAGGCCAAATTCTGCAAATCTTGCAGCTACCTGACTCTAGAGAGATTACAGTAATAACATTGCTTGAGAAAATACGTAAAATTTAACTCTGCAAAATTTCCTATGAGACTGTCAATGGCAGTAAAACTCCATGACCATAAGCCAGATCACTGACTTCAAAAACCAGCAAGGATATGGCCTTAAAATACTTATATCTGTATCTTCCTTCCTATTTTAAAGTAGATGAACCTATCTGACTTGAACATCTCTAAAATGTGAAAACCTTACTAAAGTAAAAGTCATCCCCAGGGAAAGTGAGGCAAAGTATACCAGCCAGTAGGACTCACATGTAGAGTCATGGAATCATTTAGGCTTTAAAAGCCCTTCAAGATCATTAACCCAGTGCTGCCAAGTCCACTACTAAACCCCAAGCTCCATTTCTACACATCTTTTAAATACCTCCAGTAACTCAACTATTTCCCGGGCAGCCTGTCCCAGGGCTTGACAACCCTTGCCATGAAGAAATTTTTCCTGATACCCAACCTAAATCTCCTCTGGTACAACTTGAAGCTACTTCTTCTCATCCTATTGCTTGTTACTTGAGAGAACAGACTGAACCCCACCTTGCTACAATCTCCTTTCAGGTAGTTGTAGAGAATGATAAGGTCTTCCCTGAGCTTCCTTTTTTCCACACTAAACAATCCCAGTTCCATCAGCCACACCTGATAAACCTTGTGCTACAGACTCTCCACCAGCTTCGTTGCCCTTCTTTGGACATGCTCCAGCACCTCCATGTCCTTCTTATAGTGCAGGGCCCCAAACTGACCACAGTACTTGAGGTGTGGCCTCACCAGTGCTGAGTAGAGGGGGAAAATCACTTCCCTTCTCCTGCTGGCCACACCATTTCTGATACAAGCCAGGATGTTGTTGAGCTTCTTGGCCACCTGGGTTCACTGCTGGCTCATATTCAGCTGCTGTCCACAAACACCCCCAGCTCTTTTTCTGATGGACAAATTTCCAGCCAGTTTGCTCCAAGCCTGTGGCGTTGCAGGGTGTTGTTGTGGCCCAAGTACAGGACCTGTCACTTGGTCTTGTTGAACCTCATACAACTGGCCTCAGCCCATTGATCCAGCCTGTCCAGATCCCTCTGCAGAGCCTCCCGACCTTCAAGCAGAACAACATTTCCATCCAACTTGGTGTCATCCGCAAACTTACTGAGGGTCCATTCAACCCCCTCACGATGCACCTGAGGTAACAAAAAGTAAACTTTTAAAGTCCTGGCTGTCCTAACCGTTGGCCTAGAAAGTCATAAAAACTAAAATTTATTTTGTAAGAACAACAGTTTTGCAGTTAAAAAATATGACCTGCAAAACTGTTACGAAGAGCTCAGTGATGTTAGGGTTGTCGTGGGTATTAAGCAGTGTACTAAGATAATTAGAAGAGACAGGACTGTTGGACCGGTTCCTCCATTCCTGTAGCACTGAACACAGCTAATGCTCTCTGAGTTCTGCTTTCCTTCTGCTAGGCGTACTTACAGCGCTTCAGTCAGTGGCAAATGAGCAACTGAGGAAAACACTACCTGGTTTCAGTATGTAAAGCTTTGTCCTTGACTGATTGTACATGGACTTATGTGATCTCCGTTATAAAATTGTAAAATCTGCAGTTAGTATTATTAAAATACTCTATTAAAAGCCATACACCTGACCCAACTGCATGTTCAGTGAGAACCACCTATATATGTCATCCTAAAAACTCAGGCAGCCTTAATTTTGAGTGGCATCATTAGCCCCTCCTATAAAAAAATTTGGGCTAAATCCTCACTTGATTTACTTTGGTCTGGCTCCAGCACAGATACTTCAAATCCTCTGAGTCACTATTGTTGATTTACAGTGCTATGAGCAGGAGCAGAATGAGGTTTTTGATCTCTTAAAAATGTGATTTTTCTCTCATTGAAATGACTGGTAAACCTTCCACTCACTTCAGTGATGTACGACCTACTGGCTATTTCTAATGCACTGTAATTCAATGGGGTTTAAAAGCATGTGTGAATGCTAGAGCTTCCTGTAGTGGCCAGAACATTTAACAGATCACTGCCATCAGGGACAGACCTGCTTCTCTGTGTAATCTCCTCCATCCAACAGTCATTCACTTGCCCTCCTCTTTCGGTACCAATGCTGCTTCTCATCATACGCTTACATGAGATACTGTATCTTAGTAGCCTGGAAAAAAAATGACATTCCACACTCCGGCGTAGTTTACTGCCAGACTAGTGAGTTAAATCAGTTCACAGAAGGGCTGATGAGGTGTAGAGGAAGGCACAGCGTGGGACAAAGAGGGTGGGAAAAGTGGAGTTCCTCTGTCTAGAAGCTGGGAGTTCTTATTTCAGCTCACTGAGCTTGTAGAGCTGTAGCCTCACATTTGCTCTAAAGGTGATTTTACTGCAGCCACCTTAGAATGTTTCCTGTATTCTGAAAAAAAAATCTAATGTTTTTACATTATCTTTTTTAATTGGTTCTACCCCATTTCATAGTAAGTCATCCTGAATAGCTGATCATACCGAAGTCTTTTAAAAAGTCTGAGAGAGAAGGATAAGTCCCAGACTAATAAAATAAAATCATAACACATTGTGGGTTTATTCCTACTAACTTTACAATTTATATAGAGTTTTCATAAGAGGAAACCAGATATTAGCACTTCTCATGCACATGGTTAAACACGATGTCACCTTTGACCCTGACTGACTGCACCCCAATTAACTGGGAGCTGGAGGGTGGGGTTGCTGAAGCTGTCTCAGTTGCAGAGATTAGATTATTAAGATAAATTGCTCATGTGCAGATGTTCCGTGAAAAGCTGTTCAGCGCCAAAGGGAGTATGCTATATATGTTTTTAATGAATGATTAGATCAAGTGTTTGCAATGCATTAAGAAATTTTAAGTATCCCAAGTCTGATATAAAACATCTAGCCTTCTGCCCAGGCTCCAATAAAGTTTATCTTCCCTTAAACATACTTATAATGCAGCTCAATATAAGCGGAAGAGTTGCTTCAGATAGATTGATACGCAGATAGATCATTTTCAGTTAACATTCACAGAAATAACTACTTCAACTGATGCCAACGATCACACACTGTGACCATCAGCAAAGGCAGCAAAACTCCTCCAGAATTTTCTGTTTAGGGGTTGTCTGTGACCTGTTCTCAAAGCCCTCTTTTAAGTGCCCTTCAAAATAACAGCAATGCACCCACTTTCATCCTGCAAGTCTGACTGTGGAAGGTTATTGGTTGTTTACCAAATCCTTTTGTAAATATTATAACTTATATTGTGTTGGCTCCTATCAATAAAATAACATGTCGTCTGGAGACAGACAATATTCAGTGATTGGTTATATGATGAGATAAAACAGCCTGCTTTATTTTAGAAGCCTGCAAGTATAGAGATCAAAAATTAAAATAAAGTGAATAGATTTTCTCAACATGAAGAAATGTACATGCATAAATGTCTGCAGGGACTACATTGCCTTTTAACAGGGAGACACAATGGACAAATAAATTTAAAAATATAAAGCAATTAAGCAGTACATTTGCTGACATGCTGCATTAGCTACATGACAGGAGTTTTAATTTAGCTTATTCTCATTTCATCTTTGCTATGCCTTTGAAATATATTAGCACTCCTTTAGATGTTTTCCTAAGCCCTTATCTAAAAAGCTGAACGTAAATGAAGTGAAAGTTGTACTTTGATCATCAGTCTTTCTGGAAAAAGAATTATACGAATTGTCATATCAGGATATTATTTCCTCCTGCATATACAGGCTTTGCTGATCCACGGACTGCAATAGCAAACATATCTCAAAGCGGTCTGCATAATGCACTTCACATCTACATGAATGGCTCCATGTCCCAAGTACAAGGCTCTGCAAATGATCCTATCTTTGTACTACACCACGCGTTTGTTGACAGGTGAGTTTAATATTTCTTACTAAGCCAAATTAATTTTGTGTTTTTACAGTGTGATTTTCACCTACATTTCAAATTGGGAAATATTTTACATGCCTTTAGGTGCATTTTCAGACACGTACAATTGAGCTCTGCTAGTATGTGAGAGCAAGTATCTTTCCTAACCTGCCTGTACGTTCACTGGATTAAATATAATTTGAAAAGTTGATAAATGCAGTCAGCTTTTATTACCAAGGTAAAAATAGTTCTTCAGTGATGTCATAGTGATTAATATATATGGCTATGTGTGTCAGGAAGTTTGGACAGAAAGTGTGTGACTCATATTAACATGATTATAACCAGTTGGAGCAATTCCCTTACATTCTAATGTCAGTGCTGTTTTAATTTCTATTCCTTAAGGAAAATCCAAGTGTGCTATTCATAAAAAGGAAGAAAAAAAGTCCTTATTTCAGTGTGACAAACAAAATTGTGACTGTCTCTTGATGAAAGAGAACAGCTGTGCAGAAGGAAAGCAAACAGAAAAATATCATGTTTATTAATAAGAAAGGGTAGGGGAGCACAGCTTTGAAAAAAAAAAAGAGTGAAATTTCTAAGTTAAAGGCAGCATTCTAAGATTTAATGGTGACCTTAAAATTTCTGTATCATTATAATACACAGAGTAGCTACAAACAATTTAATTTGGACTGCATTACACCAAACTGTCATGACTAAAGAACAATAAAAAAGAAACTTAACTAAGCAAAGGACAGTAAAAGCCACAGAAACAACACTTATTCTGGAGCAGTGTGTATTTTCTTATCGACCTTCTTCTACTTTCCACCACGTGCTGACTGTGACTTGGCTACTGCAATGTTTAGAACTAAAAACCTATTACTCTGCACAAACTTTTGGGACTGTAACAAATTTTAGTGCTCCAAAACTGACTGACTGAGACCCTGCCTGCATGCAGCAAGGTGCTTATTCAGATGAAGACAAATTGTTTCTTTATTTGGGTCACTGAGGCATGCAGCACAGGAGGGATGCAGATTACATCTTGCAGACATCATTTTGCAGTGAAGTTCTTTAGTTTCAGACAGTTCACACCAAAACACTGGTATAAGACTTTATCTTAATTAACTAGAGCTGTAGTCAGTGTAAAAAGAAACATTTCTACAAAAATCAGGGTTATTCTCCTCAGTTTATATATTTAGTGAGCCTAATGATTGTTTTCATACTTTACCCATCCGGAAGTAGGGCATCAGCTCTAAACAGGTCACCCAGGCATGAGTGCAATAGTTCCTTCAAAGGGTGACCCACGTATCTTCTGCTCCTAATACCACAGCATATAAATAACCTTCTGGCAGTGTCAGTTTTGAAACTCTTGTCTGTGAAAAGCTTTTTCTTTAGAGCACTTTTTAAGTTAAGCAGTGTATCTTAGCTGTGATTTAGCCTATCTACCCACTGACTGCTTGACAGGATGTATGCACAAGCG
>NW_010420483.1:0-14471 GCF_000710305.1 Buceros rhinoceros silvestris | reverse complement strand
GTGTGGTTAGAAATATCAGATATGGCACCTGGAAATCAACTTGCCAATATCTGAGCTATTAAAAAAAAATGGATCAATTGAATATCAGGTGAAAAAACCCACAGAAGATAAAACATTATGCTCCACAACATCAGAAGAGTTGTTTTCCTTAGACATTCATGCTTGTGTAAGACCTATGCTTAACTCCCACTCATTGCAGGGCTTAAGTAACACCTTGGTCTTCATGCTGACCCCCCCACAGAGGATTTTCAGTCATAGTCATTATTTGCAAAAAGATTGAGTGCAAAAGATAGCTTCATTAAATCCCACCAGTGTTGAGGAAACAAACCACTGCACAGGCACTGTGGGGGCAATACAGGTATCGTGATGCAGAAAGAATGTTACTCTGCAGCTGCTGTGTATATGGGCTTTAGTACACATGGATGTAAAAACTGAAAAGAATGCTGCCTTTTGTATAACTGACAGAAACGCATTAGCATGATTAGTGTTACTTAGCAGCCTTATTCATGACAGATTAATCATGCTTTTAGTTATAATTAAGAAGTAGGTGACTGACAGGTACGAACAGTACATTTTAAAAAACCCTGTTCCTCTCCTACATAGACTTTAAATCTGAAAGGCTGTGAAGAAGTTCTTTTCTGAGAGACAAGCAAGAGTACAAAGAATAGAGGAAATGGGAGAAAGTCTCCACAGCAGCAGAAGTACTTTTCTCGGTCCTTATCAACTCCTCATTTGGCCAGAAAACTTTTGAGCTGATAGTTATCACTACATTGAGCCAATGGGCTTTTAACTAACTCTTTAACTAAAACTTCAAGGATAGCATCTCTTCCAGGCCTTGGTGAGGACATGAAGAGTTGTGAGATGGAAGTTTCCTAGCAAAGGATGTAAAATGACTGGACACTAGCAACCACAGGTTTGCTGGATCTTACAAAGGCGAGGAACATCTCTGTGTTAAGAAATCAAGAACGGTCCACCACTTTGAGTATCCATGTATGACCCAGAAGAGGTATTCCTCACTCCGCTGCAAGTTTCTTGGGTGAAACTGAGCGTATTGTTTGCTCTTCCAAGCTCACATCTCCTGGAGATGTGTTTCCTTCCCGTTGATTTCAAGACTTTTGAGGAGCAGTTGATCCAAGCTTCAGCTAACCCATCTGTAAAGTGGGTGATATTAGATGCCTACGCAACAGGGACGCTGTCAGGGTAAATGCATTAACGACTGTGAAATGCTCAGTTACGACCATAATAGGAGTGATAGAAATAAGGCAATAGATCATTGGAACTGATTTTACATAGAAACATATGGTACAGAGGAGGATAAGCAAGTGTATATGGAGTCTGCTGACAGGTGTGAGCCAAATGTTAGGAGCTGCTTTCCAAACTGAGCAACAGTCAGCCTCCCATCTGCTACCCCCCAGCCTTTCCCACTCTGTCCTGGTGCACCAAATGAGGCAAGGATGGACAGGGCAGAGGGGTAGTTGAGATCTCTCGTGAGCAAAGCAAAACAATTGCTTACAAACGCTTCCCTTTCTTTTTAGGTCATTCCCTCTCAGAAGTGCAGAGTTATGAAGGCACCCAGGCAACAGCTTTCTTAGTAATGATAGATCAGGCTCATTGCCTTCTTGTTTTCTTGCCAGAAGACCTAGAAATTTTATCTCAGTGCTTGGTAAAAGCAGGTGACCACACTGAAAATTATTAATTGCTAATTGAATGGCTTAAGAAAAAAAAAAGAGAAAGAAAAGAAAAAAGATGCAACAAAATATACATTCAGCAAAAATGAGAGCTTTTTAGCTCTCTGAAGCATTTCTCTTAATTGCAAATCTCTTTGCTATTCAGCTATGCTCTACAGTCAGCACAAGGGAATAACAAGGGAGAATTCAACCCACTGAAGCTGGAAAGAGCAGCTGCACAAGCAGTGAAAGCAAGGGCCCACAGTCCCCCTTGAGCTCACTAGGGTGTTTTCTGTGCTCTGAAAAGAAACTCTTTCCTCTGTGCTGACTCTTTCACACCCTCCACCTCATAGCCACATAGTATTTTCATCTGTTCTCCCTGCACTTCCATCCTTTGAATGTTTCTTCCATCTTTCTTATTCGTTCTGTACCTCTCCTCTTCTTGACTCCTACAACCCACCTCAACAATTCACCTTGCAAGCTGCAAGGAAAACTAAATAGCATTGGGGAAAATAAGATGCCATTAAAGATCTCCATACTACTCTATACCTGTAAAGCAGCTCACGCAATAGGAACCCAGTTCTCATCTCATTTCTAGGTTCTGCAGTAATGGACAGGGTTTATTGCAGTAATATGGATGACTTCCAAAAGCCCTGATTTTAGAATGAGCCATTTAGAACTGATTTTCTAGAGACAGGCAATAGGGTGTAGGATTTCAGGCTCTTGCATTCATGAAGTCTAGTCTTCTTAGACTATTTGTGTAGCTAGACCCAGACCGTCAGTTCTAGTGATGCCACCACTACAGGAACTTTTTCTCCAGCTTTCACGAGGAACCACACAGTTAGAATACTGCTGCAACTGTCATTGCATGAAGCTAATGCTCCGCTCTCTTCATATCCTTCCATCACTTACTTGCTCTCTGTCACATCAAACAAATTGCTAGTCTCTATTTTCAAGGCCGCCCACTGCCTATTCCCAAATCATTTCTTATTCATTGCTGAGGAACTCACTCACCCCTCCAATAAGTTCATTATAGTGATCTCTATCGTGTACATCTGTTTGCAATTCAGACAAGACCCTCCATACTCCTCTTGGCTGGGCATTGTTCACTCTACACGTCCACAGATTCAGTCACTGTTCTTCTCTTCGACATGACACTTGCAGAAAAGCTCAGACACTAGTAAGCTCAAACTTGCCCTCAGTGGGTGGATAGCTGCTTGCCTAGTCCTCCTCCCGTTTGTTTGTATCTATTTGTTTTCCCTTATCCTATATGCATATTAAGGGGTCTGTCATTAAGCAACTGTCCAGTTGCGCTGGTCTGCGCAGCACCTGACATATGCTCATCCTCTGACTGTGGTTTTCAGCTATCAAAGCAATATGGGCAACAGGAGACAGCAATTGCTATTTACAATCATATGAAACAGAAATGTGTAGAGACAGCGGGACATCCCTACACTGGTCTTGTTGCTTCAGTTACTCATTTGCTTGTTATCACACAAGATTAAATTCTTGCATCAAAAACACAAAACCTTCAGGGGTGGGGGTGTGCACGTGTGTGTGTGTACGTGCACTATTCTAAAAGTAATCCAAGTCAAGCATAAGGTCACAGGTGAATGGAGATACTCTCATTTACAGCCACTTACATACACATAAACTCTCAAGCGGGTGCAGAAGAAACTCTCCTACGCATCAGCTTCAAAGCCCAATGAAAATGCCACAAATTCTGCCTAATCAAGGCAAATGTCTCCGTGCTGTTCAGCAACATCAGCTGCCATAGACTCCTCTGCAGGATGCTAAAATAACCCCTTCTGCTTCAGTGGCATGCTGGAGCCAGGAGCTTTAGGAAATGCCAGACTCTGGCTTATCTGAGGATCTGACAATAAAATGTTCCTTATCACACTGCTTATCAGTAAAGTGTTAAACTGAAAAGCATGTATGGAACAATCAGTTCAAAAATACATTAGAACTCAAAATCTACACATCCTCATTTGCATGCCAGCAACACCTCATTCCCTAAGCCAGCTTTATAGCTTTATGGACACTTTCAGTCCCTGTGGTCTCAATATACTCACCTTCATACTAGTCACCTTCTTCCACTCAAAAAAAAAAAAACCCAAAAAACCAAAAAGCCAAAAGAAAAATGTTCGCATCACGACAGAAGTGATTCTGTTGGAAAATACTTTAACAAGAGGAAATTCAATCTTCACTCCCAGGAAATGTCAAAATAAAAGCTTCTTATTTTTACTCTGTTTTTGAAACAGAACATTTCCATTTTCTCTTAAATGTCAGCTCAGGTTTTTTAAACCAAAAAATGGCATGAGAAAACCCAAGTTGTTCTCTTGTTTTGAAATGTTGACAGGAAACAAGATTTTTTTTTTAGCAGTTAAAAACTATTTGCTTTAAGAATTTGGAACATTTGGAGTGAAAGCATTCAAAAAGAATCATTAGAAATTCCTGTAAGGCAACACTAGGTTTCCAGACTTGTTTAATACGTAAAATAAGAGTCATTCCTTAGTTTGAACTGTCTCCAGACAAAGCATGAGGCCAAGGAACCATTTTCCCCATTTGGTATATGGAAACCTAGCGAAAACAAAACAAGTGACTTTAGCACAGGATGCATGTCCTCACCTTGAAGTTGCCTTTTGGAATTAAGCATCTGGATTATAAAGTACTACTGTTCAAAAAATTAGAATCTTGTTCATGCTGTGGCAGAGATGAGAGGAGTGGGATGGTATCAGTGGGGGGCTGTGTGGTTTCAGTAGGACTGTGTGCATATGCTGAATGTATGCAAGATAGATAAAGGTGGGGAAAAACCACTCCAGAAGCAGACAGGGAAGGCAGTAGGGAGCCAAGGACAGCTGGAGAGGCAAATCAATGTGGTCATTGTGGAGCAGTAGCACAGTGTCCAAGGAAGACTCCATAAACCATTTTATATGTAGGCTTATGAATAGTGAGGAGCACTGTGTAGGAGATTACCTTGGTCTTCCTGACCCAGAGAGCTACCCTGGGAGCATTGGAGCTGATGACCTGCTCACACCTTAACTACCTGTAAACATGTAGGCCTGCATCAGAGCCACAGCTGGTGGAGCTGCTGGTTTCTCCCTCTAAGGAAACACAGCTGCAGCATTGGCTGAGATCTATTCTTCTTGAGCTACAATGCAGACACCCCCTTTTGAGCCCCGCTTATAGTTAGTGATGTTATAGTCAAAGGGTTACTGACTGGCCATCAGCTCAGATGCAAACATCTCTGCTGAGGCACCTCTTTGTCTTTTGATCAGATGAGTCCACTCAAAATACTTCTTTTTATCTCTTCACAATACCTAGAACAAAGAGTTTGTTTAAACTCACATTCAGAAATTACCATAATACAAACACTCACGATACATGTAATACTTACGGTTTATGACCTGATAGTTGTGCCTCCCCACCTCCAAAGCTCTTTGGGGAATCTCTTACACTTTTTGTAATGTGTCCTGGGTGATAGTTGACTCTTCTCTCTGCCTTGCATTTATTACATGACTCCTTCTGGGAAGAGAGCCCAGATCAGCACACACAGCTACATCCCACCAGCAGGCTCTGTGGCACGGCAGCAAAGTAGCCCAGCTCTCACCCCTCTGGTGCTTAACAAAATCACCTCGTTACCAGTAGCTGTTGTGCTGGAAGCTACCATGTTACAGAAAACAGCTCTGTTTTAACAGGAGGGACATCAGAGGAAGAAAACTGTTCTCCAACAGACCATTTCATGTGAAGGTGGGCCAGAATGACTGCGGTCACAAGCTTTATAGGCACACGCAGACTCCTACAAGTATGAGGTACAGGACAGATCAGTACTGAAGGGGTGGGAAACTCGAGCACAGACATTTTTTAGAAATCAAAGCAGAGAAGGATTTGTCTTAATATTTTTCCCTTGGGGATGTCTACAAATGTGACACACAAACCCTCTGTTACCACAAGCACAGTTTGGCACTGAACTGGAGCTGCTAACCTTCCTCTCTTAACCTCTCAGGCTTAGTAGCATTTTAACCAGAGCTGCTCAGCTTGTTTGATGGAGCTGACTCACTCAAAGTGGGCTCAGTATGTGGGTAGAGCGAGTTCAGATCTGCTGCAAAATACCACATAAATATATCCATGGAAAACAGAGTGTAAGTGGGAAGGTTGGGGTGTTGCTGAGAAACACAGCTCTCTAGAATCTCTCCTTTGATATGCCTGTGTCTGGAGCTGAAAGGCAAATCATACACCGAGATACTGGAGATGGACTCTAACATCTATTTCAGTAAGCCTGGGCAGTTCCTGCTGCTGCAGTTGCAAAGCACCCAAGAGGATGCAAGAGCAATCTTGGAGGTCCATCTAACTTGTACAATGGCTAGAGTGGTGGCCAGAAGCAAAAGTGAAGGAGTATAGGCTTAGAGAAACCATCCTCCAGAAGATATCCCTGCTTCTCACGTTGGACAGACAGAGATTGAGCCTATATTGAACACTTGAGGTTGCATTTGTTTCCAAAATAAGCCACACTCTTAAGTCTTCTGGCAATCCACAGACAAACCATACTGAATCAGAGACAGAGAGAAATAAGGACAAGGAACAGGCTCTGGCATTAAATGTTCCTTCTATCAATTAAGAGTACATAAAACCTACAGTGCTGCAGATCCCCCTTGCTTTAGGGGAATGCAAGAGAAATGTTAAACAGACATCTTCAGGACTATATGTGAAATCAGTAGTTGACAATCTCACTGGCTGTTTCATCATTCAGGCTAGATGTTTGTAATGACCCATTCTGCTCTTAAAAATCGATAATACAGGAGGTTCAGTTCAAATAGTCCCATTTAAAGTGCATGTTTCATACTACTCGTACCGGAAGATTCTAGATCAGCCAACGCAGTTACAGAATGGATCACTTTGTACACTACATATTATGCAAGCGATTAATGGTTTTCAAAAGGAAAGGTTACTGTGCCTTGAAACTTGGCAAGAGCTGCATGGTTAGGCTTCACCTTAACACTTGGGGAGGAGAAAGCTCTCTCTGTGACACAGCAATCAAGACAAGCTCTGATGGAGACAGCTAGCTTAGCGTTGAATATCCTTCCTGCAGCACTTCTGCAGTAATAGCTGAGTAAGTGTTCAAATTGTAATAAATCACAGGAAAACATGGTACTTTTCTCACCCACATGTAGCTACATTCTATTCAATGAAAGAAATTATCACTTTGCTATCGTAGATGTGATTTATACATTACATGCCCTTGTGAACCTCAATAACGACAACCTCTCAGTCTCAATACAATCGAATTGTAGAGCACAGGAGTGGGTTACAGAGAGTCAGTCCAGCTACCTCCACAGCAGTCCATTTTAATCTGCTTGTTATCTTTCTCTTCAGGGGAAACTAGTTATTAAACTTTGGAGCAGCTGGCATTTGTACTATCTCCTGAGTGATGTTTTTCTGTTAGCTGTAAACTGTGGCAAACCTGAGAATGTTAACACAGGATATACACTCCAGCAAACGCTTTTTGGTTTTTTCCATGCAACATTATGTCCTTACTTACAAAGCACACAGGACACACCATCATGTCTCACGTATATCTTGGGTTTTGCACTGTTGGACAGCATTGGAGACCAAAATCTGAATGAGAAACAAATATTACTAGCCCAATGTTGCCCTGCTTTGACAACAAGGAGTGAAACAACATACATGATGATGGCTATTTTAAGGAACAAGAATTTCTCTCCTGAACCTAGGAAGAGTTATTGCCAGCTTTCATCGGTGTAAAACAGAGGCCAGCTTGACTAAGAAAAACGGTAGAGATCAGATACCCGACTGACTCTTAGCTCAGCCAAGCCTCACCTAAACTCGCCAGCAGAGGTGCAGAATAAATTTCTGCAGGAGTTACCTTGCTTTGTCAGTAACTGAGTTATGATGAGCCACTGCCTAGTCCTACTCTAGACGTTCCTCTTCTCAGATCCCTACATTATTTCCAACACTGAGCTCCTGTCTTTAGTGTCACGAATGATGTGTCTTGCTCAGCTTATCCATTATCTCCTTCTCCAATAGAAAAAAAGCTCTTTTTCAGTGTAATCCATCAGAAACCCATCAAATATAAGCTAGACTCAGCACTTGGTTCATCTTACCCAATATTCTGAGAAGGCAGAAAACAAGAATATTTCTGTGAGGTTCATGGACTGGGAAAGTGGGTTAAGGGGCTGTCCAGCATGTTAGGCTTTGTGGTATGGGAGCCGTGCCCCAGACTTACATGCAGTGGGGTGGAAGGTCCAAGTAGCTGTATGGGTTTCCTGGGAAGAGTTAAGCATTTCTCAATGTGACTCAAAGAAATTGGCACAGCAAATGGGGAACAGAAATGCAGGACTTCAGCAGCTCTCTCTGAGACAGGAGTGGCATTTGGACCTACAGCACCAGCAGCAGGTCCTCAGGTCCCTGAGCAGCTTTCTCTCACAATACAGGCTTGAGGAGCTGCTGCCTTTTTTATTGTAGAGGAAAAACACTTGGGGCACTGTGATTGTTGGAGCAATGTCTGGAAGCTGTGTAGCCCTTTGCACACAAATGATCATGCTAAACAGCAATGAAAGATCCAACTACATCTTCTCTAAATGGCTATGGATACTCAAATAGTTAATTAAAAATACCTCATAATCCCAGTAGAGGCAGTAATCTTGAAGCTTTTAACAAAGAGGGACGTGGGCAAAGAACGTGGCATTGGTTGTCTCTTAGATGAGATTGATTGTGTGGAACTATACCTTTACTGTCTTCCTTCCTCTTGTTTCATTTACCTGACACTTTCCAAACACTCAGTTTCTGCGGTGCCATAAATGAGAACAAAGGAGATAAAGGAAGTGCAGATGCTTGTAGTGGGATGGTGAAGCAGAGCAGTGCCAAGATCCTCAGGCACCACATGGCTCCCCAGCTCTGGTGGTACTTTATAATGGGTGGGAAGGTGTCAGCATGGTGCACATTATTATGCCTCATCCAGAGAATGGATTTAGGAAGCAGCTTGCAAGAAAATACTGATCTGGCTGGCTAAGGGGCTTCATGTCATCTGCACATTGCTCCTCCATGTTGCAAATGGGCTATTCCATAGTGGACCACAAAACAAGCAACCTTTTGGTTCAGAAGGTGGAGTAAAAGAAAACAACAAAGTAGGTCAAACCTCTCCTGAAAATGAATATTCATATTACAGAGATATATAATCAATCTACATGGGAATATATGCTCCAAGAAAAATATCAGAAGTACATTATATGAGGTAACAACTCCCCTGGGCTAAAACATTTGTCTATTTTGTACAAGTCTGTTTAAAGTGTTAGGCCTTGACAAATCTAGAAGCCTGAAGGTTGTATGGCTACCACAGTAGAGGCTGAGCATGTATTCCACTCAATAGTTATATATGCACATGTGCTTGACCAGCTACGCATCAACACAAGAAATACAATGCTCACACAAATTCCAGCACCACCAACAACCTCATCCTCTTGCCCTCTTCAGCTGACCAGGATGAAAGCCTGTTATGGGAACATCTACATACATATATATAAAAATATATACATACACAGTCTGGATTCCCCAGTAAATGAGGAATCTAACCGGCCTTAGGCACTCAGCCTACCCATTAACTGCTCCTGGATCTCCCAGTTACCTCGCCCACAGGCAGACACACACATGCACAAACAGATCTCTCCAACAGCTGGTCCATGAACTGGCATAGAAATAACTTCACATGGGTACTGCAGGGTTTGTGGAAGAGGTGTTGTGCTTAGGGATGCTTGCCACATGCTGTGACTTGAAACTGAAGGTGGAAGCCTGGATATTCACCAGCAGCTGGGACGAGACACAAAGCGAGCACTATAACCCAGGGCAGTCCATAGCAGTGATTCGACAGCAGGGAAGGCATAGCCTCAGAGGTCTTAGATGGTCTTCTTACAATAATTGAGGGCAACACCTTAATTTTTAATGAGACACTTGCACTATGATTGGTGCAATTTTTTTATAACCTGCCTGAGAGTCCCTGTAGTGTGTTTAACCAACACAAAACAGAAAGAAAAAAAAAAGCACACTGCAATATAACCGCATGCATTGGCAAACAGTACAGTGCCTTGACTTTACCCTCAGCATCAGTAGCTCTTCCAGGACTGAAGCACTGATGTTTCTTCCAAATGCTTGGGATGGGAATTACCTGAGGTGACTCTGTGATCCCAGCTAATTAGTCCCAGCTTTTGAAATAATGACTACTGTGTAATCACAATCCTTGGACTGGCATTTCAGCTTTCCTCAGTTTGTTTCCTTTTCCCTTTCTCTGCAAATGCAAATACATGTTGTTTGCCAGATTTCTTCTACAGAATGTCAGATCTCATGAAACTGAAATAAATGGTATAAGTGAGCTTTAACCAACAATGTTCTGCCTTCCTTCTGCCACAGTAAGCCTGATCTAGCCTCAGTCTCACAATTGTAGATGAGGAATGAAAATCTTTGAGTCAAATCTGGAACAACTGACATGGCTTCAGATTTGAAAGCGATTAAGTTATTATTGTCTTACAAACTTGCCATGTAGCAGCTGCACCTTTAGTACTGTGTGCAGGCATAGCTGATGCGTGGATTTAGCAGGCTACTGAGAAAGGGCATGGTCAGCACATAGGTTAAGAAACTGTCCTGCTCACCAATTATGCTACCTGGAGATGCTCACCTCTGTTCCTCCCTTGTGCTGGTACTGGCCATCATGCAAAAGCATAATGAATTGGGTCTGTGACTTTATGTCACTTCAGATATCCCAGAACAAATGAAAACAAATGAGATGTTTGTTTTCAACCAAATCAGTTCCTTAATCCTGGTTACAGCATGGCTGTGCAAATGCTTGAGAGGAAAGCGAAGACAAGAAGATAGGAGGCAGAAGGAAAGCAAAACAGTGTCCTCTGTCATGGTATGGACCCAGCGTGATCATGAACCTTCACCATATGGGGATTGTAGTCCTCCCACGGGACTCACCTGTAATGTTACACATTTTTTATTACAGGTTGCATGGCAGAAGATTCATATAGAGGTACCAAACACACTTCTTCCCCCTTTCCCTCTCTCCACCTGTTCTTAATTGCTAGGCAAAACTCTTTGGATTTAACTCCTAGAAAATCTTCCTGAAAGGCCAGTTAGGTTTACACTCTGTGCAGGTTTTTTGCAGTGGTTCAACACAAGGAAACTTTTAAAATCAGATATTTCAGGTCTGGTTTCCCCTCCTACACTGCATCCGGACAAGTGTAGCTCTGCTCGTGACTGTGGATGTACGCTGCCGGGAAACATCTCTTAGGAGAGATGCTCTTCAACATGATAAAGAAAATTGCTACTTTTATTGGTTTACTCCACATTTTCTAGGTTTTAAGATCTCATTCCTGTGAGTGGCATCTTTTTTTCAGAGCACTCTATCTGGAACAGTTTAAATTTATCCAGCCCATACAGCAGTGCTCTTACACTCTGCTTGGTATTTCCCACTGGCAACGTAAACCCATTTATTTCTTGACTCATCCTTTCGTTAGCTATAATCCCATTGCATATATTATTCATAGAATAATATGAATTCAGAAATATATATTACTGGCCTTTTTTAAATCATCCTCAAATCAATCTTATTTTTCCCCCAACTCTTTAAACCAGAATTGTTTTTTCAAATTAATTTTCTACTAAGGCTCATTTCATTTCACTTTGTATAATCTGGTATGCATGGAGCAGAACAAGGAAAATATTCAGGTCTATTTATATGCAATTAAATGGAAGTGATATATCCATGTCTTTTACAGATGGCTTTAATTTTCTTTGTAAAAGCACCTTACCGCACTAAAACTCTTTGCAAAAGCTAAGTATATTTCCCCTGAATTGTTCCACCAAAGCATCAACATACTAGGTGAAAGCCTGCTACTTAATACCACATACCTGCTCTTTAGACCTATCAGTGTTAGTGCACATGAATATTAAGCTCATTAACAGTCAGCGAGATCTGTATAGACATATATAGAAAAAACTTAAATAAAATTAAGACTCCATGCTTTGCAATGGTATAACCTGACTCCAGTAGTTATCACAGTCTGGTAGGCATGAAGTGGCCACTCCACTGTGGCATTTCTAGTACAAACTTGGGTGAATCTGTGCCCATTTAGTTAGTCTGTGCCCATTTTCTCTAACATAAAGTGGGGCGTCTAACACTTTCTGAAACTTCTCTAATATACAGGAAGAATATTCTTTGCCTTTATGAATTTTTGGGAATCTTTTGACCAGAAAACCTCCCTCAGTTATTTCTGCCACGTCTGACTGAATCAGAGAGTTTAAGTGTCTGTGAATTTATCATGTCCCTAAATCAGTTTTTCCACTGTTTAAATACAAACACTGAGCCTTATTTTAGTCTTAATTTGTCTCAATCCAACTGGTTCTACAACATTAACATTCTATTTCTTTCTGCAAAAATAATCTTTGCATAGACTATTGAGCATAATAATCTAGTAATTTTAAAACCTTCCATATTTACTTTAATAATATATCCACTACAAAATAATTTATGCTTTGGAAGTGAAATATAGAGACTGAGTCTCTTTGAGCTCTAAATGTGAGACAGGGCACCTCTTAAAACTCAAATTATTCTCCTATCGCTTTTGGTTCCTTAGCTTCTCATTCTGGACGTGCACTTTGGGCACTTTGATTTCTTCAAGTGAAGGAAGAAGCTTTCCAGACAGAAACAGTTTGTCTCTCTGATCTATATAGAATTATTTTTTTAGTCTGTCCAAGCCTTTAAATAAAAGCTACATCTTCCAAGTCACTTTTGCTTGCCGCTGACGAAATACAAAGGGTATTAAGGCTATCAGGAGACTAATCTCCATTTCATTTAGTTCATTTCCATATTTTAAATTTCTATTTCTTAAGGCCTGATGGCCTGTGACCTGTCTAGGTAAGAGCTGTCACCCTGGAAGATTTATGGCTTATTCCTGATAGATCCCAGACGGGGTTCTCTCCATTTGTATCCCCTGAATAAAATTCCTGATGCCTTTGAGTAGCTTTTCTCTTCTTCCCTTTATCCCACCTTGTCTTCCCCACCACGCTCACATCCCATCTGCTCTCTTCATCACTTCCAACATCTCCCAAATGACACCAGACTAGCTGGAACTACAATGCTAAAAAAGTCTTCATCTCTGGAAAATATGACACAAAAAAACTAATTAGCTGCTTGGCCTCTTTGTCTGCTTGCTGAGGAAGAAAGTAACCAACCAGTCTGCTGTCGGACTCTGACAGATTTCCCTCTCACTGAACTTCTGCCCAGCACTTTTTTTGCACAGAAGAAATATGGAGATTGGATATCACACAACTCTGATCTGATTCTTTAGCTGTCTTTTTGTTACCTTTAGACTCATTATGCCAAGAAAGGGCAGCAAAGTGGATTAAGATGGCCTTTCAAACGTCATTTAGTTCATAGTCCTGCTTTGTGAAGCTCTCAGGGCCAGGGGAGGTTGCAGAGGTTCATATGAAGAAAACATAATAGCAGCAGTTTGCCAAGATAACAACAGTTCTGGGGAATTCGGGTCTGCTGCTCTGCCACAAAGCATTCTTTTTTACCAGGAACTTCGTCACTCCATGAAGATACCAGCTAAATGCATCAGCATTTTGTCACTTTGCACGTAGCTTTAATGCTGCAGCCCTAAGGACTTCCAAGTTTGCAGCTACTGAGCAAAGTATAGAAAACAAGTATATACTTCCAAGCCACTAAAAGGAAATTACTTACAGCAGGGCTGCTTTTAAGAGAAGAAAAGAAAAATTTCTATTAACAGTAAGTGTATCAACACCTCATGATGGAAGCACTGATTTTTCTCTGTCATGGTAACCATATGCCTGTTATTTGATAAAGCAATTGCCTCCATAGACCAAGTCACATGTCAGAACTGTCAGACGATCCAATATAGCTGTTCAGAAGTACTCTCTTTGCCTACTGGAAAGGATAATACTGCATGAAGGAGAGCAATTTGATGCTAACTGCCTTAAATGTAGCCAGGGATAAAGAAAGCACTTTATTTAAGGGGGAAAAAAGTATCCTATAATGTGTAATTCAGTATTCTGAAATGCAGAGTAAAAGGCAGCATGATTATTTTCTTCAAATATGGGGTATTTTTGGCCCAAATCTTTTCAATTAATACAAGTCCCAAAGGATAGGAGCACTGTGCCGATGCAGATGGAGATGATAGCAAAAGCCATAGGCTACTTCAGGATTTTAGTTTTCCTTAAAAATGTATGAAGGGAGCTAACAGCCTCAGCTGGGGAGTCATAAAATGTAACTCTCTGATACAAAATGGTTTATGATGCCCAACAAGAACTATTTGCACTTCACAACAGAGATATAGCTTAAGTTAAGTTGTACCCTCTCCATGGATTTTCTCCCCAATTGGATGCAATCAGGAGGTTTCTTTTTCCACTCGGGAAACTTTTCTTGAAAGGGGCGGGAAAGGTTCCTTCTTTCATAACTTTTGTTACAAAATATGAGTGAGGCAGGGAACTGTCAGTGTGACCCTTTTAAAAGGAGAAATACAAACAGATGAAGATATAAAAAATACTACTGATTTATTAAATCTATCAGTTTTCTCAGTCAAAAGAAGAAAATACAGAGCATCTTGCATTATCTTGCCAAGAAAAAGTTAGTGTTGCAAACCCATCTTACTGAGCAAGCTGGGAACAAGCCTTTAAGTGGAAAAACTAAATGCAACTTCACCCAATTTCTTTATTAGCAAGCAGAATATGATCCTAACCTTTCAAAGTGAGGAAGGAAGGAAGGAAGGAAGG
>NW_010420482.1:123958-130985 GCF_000710305.1 Buceros rhinoceros silvestris | reverse complement strand
GAAGGAAGGACACAAAGTAATAGTGTTATATGTGCAATGATTTACTAGTATAAGTCTTTCTCTTGATGCAGGAGATGCAAACAGAACTTTCAGGATGGCCACTTACGTTAGCTCAGGTACTAGAGAGCACTTGGAAATTCAGTGAGCAGAATATTTATCTACAGCACTTCAGAATCAAACAGAAGCAACCTCTCACTGAAGCCATTACAGCCCTTTCAAAAATTTTTCTCCAAGTATGTACTAACTAAATATCCACTTAATAATGTATTGATAGCAGAGTTTACTTCCAAACGAAACGGGGGACCTGCAGTGCAGTGAACTTAAGCCATAAGGATCAAAATAGGGTGATACTTTGCAATTAAAGCTAGTCAACAGCACACATTGGTCTGAAAGGGGAAGGAGAAGATGCAGGGCAATTTTCATAGAAATTTTAATTGTAAAAAGTCCTTCCACCTACCTGAGTTTGATTGGGACATATTTGATTACAGCAGAAAACAGCAAATTACGTGAGCTTACGCTAGGTGTGGCATCTCTTAAGTAGGCCTGTTGGTACAGTGCCAGATCTGCTTGGTAATCTCAACGTATTTGCTTCCATAAAATAGTACAAAATCATTGACTCTTATTTAATTTGTGACCCAAAATATTCCCCAAATCATTTCCAGAAGAACTACAGCTGGGCAACTCTTCTTAAATGTTGTATTCACGCAGGTTGTCATTACTGCCTATGCATAGGGCCTTCTACACTTTTTATTCTTTCAGACATTTACCTCTAATTTATCAAGAATTAATATTGCCTTTTGTCCCGATTGCAACCGTTCTCAGATTACTGTTGTCTGAAGTTTGACAAGCACATTATCTTCTCCTGATCATTATCCTGATCATTAATGAGTAGATTTAGCAGATCACAGGTCGGATTCCTAAGGAAACTTTCGTAATAAAATCTACCAAACGAAAGTAAAACTCAGATAAGTGATTTCTGAGTGCTCTTTTCTAACCATTTACACATTAACCTTGAGTTAATTTCTCCAGCCTACTCAGGAGAACATTATAGAAGTCTCAAAAGATTTTTTAAATATCAAGGTGTGTATCTACTGCTGCTCTTTTAGCCGAAGGCTTGTTATCCTGCCATAGAAGAAAACGAGATTGGCTTCGTTCCCGACAAACCCATGTTGAGGGTTTCTTGTCGTCTTGTAGGTGCTCACAAGAAGCATGTTTGGTTTACTGTTTTTCCTGAAATTGAAATTAAGCTGCTCACTTGTAATCCTCCTGCTCTTATGTTTTCAAAACATCACAGATGCCACTTTCAGTATTCCACAGCCTCACCTCTCCTCCAACATCTCTAAGATAATTGATACCAGCTCTGAGATTGATTCAACCTGTTGGATTACTTTAACAGGGCCCTACTAACTTGAAAATACATATTATACCCAACTATTTTATGTTCTTCTCCTATTATAGCCTGGTTTGCCTTTTTGGCATTAAAATTAATTGCCTCATTCAAGTCATCACAGTTGGCCTTTTTAGTGAAGGGAAAACATATCAAACACTTGGACTCTCAGGCTTTTTCTCAGTAACTTTTCATCTTCACTGAGTAGAGATGAAAAAAAATTGTTTTTTCTTTAGTGGTAGCAGACAGAAATCATGTCTGAATACTTTTACTTAGCTGCTTCTCATTTTGTACACTCACCTTTCTATTTTTGTACCTTTGTATTCACCCTCAGTAACCTTAGTTCTTCTGTACTTCATTTTTAAGACAATTTAATAACTAATGATTTAACCAAATTGGACTCCTGCTACTCTGTCTCTCTCTCTTCCTCTTCCCCATTAAAAGAATTTAAAATAGTAAAACCTGGTGCTTCTCTGCAGTCTTTTTAACCCTATTTCACCCAGTCTAGCTTCACACGAAACACAACCCACTACTTACCTAAGTTAGAAATCTCTTGTTTTATTTCATTATCTTCCCTTCGTGCCTAAAGATCATGAACTCTATTATTTCCTGATCCATCCTCCAAAGTCACATACCACCAGCATATTCTCTACAAATTCCTCCCCATGAATTGCTGTCCTGCCTTGACTAGCCTTCCCTTTCTTTACTTCTCCGATTTCAGGATGTAATTTTATTTAAAAAGCCCAAACCCAGTGAAAACCAATGCAGTCTGTGTTCTAAACGTGTGTGTTGTGATCAAACGGACCTAACAAACCTGCAGTTTAATGTCTGCTCACAAAAAGTCTCCAAAACCTGCCCTTCCCCATTTGAGGGCCTGTGTTCCACGTGCACCTTCAAGAGTAATCTCACCCTTCTTGTCAAACATTTACAAACGCTTCAACTCTGTCTGTGGTCTAGACTTCAGAGGAAGTTATTGTAAGGGAATATCACTTTGTTTGTTTTCTTCGGCAAGCTATACTCCCTCAAATATTATTTAAGATTTATATCATATGAATTCTTCCTTCAAGTTTCCACATACCAGTTACATTCTAAACTTGACCCTGTGCTAAGACTTTCATTTATCTCCCTTATTTCTTGTGTTCCTTTCTTATACCTTCCATAGGCATGCAGATACGTGAGATGTTTGATAGAGGAATATATCTCTGCTTGTTCCCCTCATGACTCTAACCGGAATAAACTTCTCTAATTTATAATCCTCATTCACTTAGTTCTTTTTACAGATAAAAAGAGTTATTTCTTGCTCTAGAGGTTGCTCGACCACTCAGAAATACTGTGATTTTTTTTTAAAATTGATCAGAGACATTTTTGAAGAGTCATTGTTAAATGACTTTTACTCTACTTCTTTCTACGATAACATATTTGAAACATATGCCATTTTCTATCCTGTGAGAAGTTACCTTGCTGCCTTTTTTTCTTTTTGTCCTAAGAAACAGCTATACTGAGAATATAACACTAGTGCAGCAACACCAGTTGCTTGCATAACTATAATGGAGGCAAATTCCACGTCAGACTTCCTAAGTGATGTAGATTCATTAACTCAGGCATAGAAGTGCTGTGACAGGTTCATGCTTTTACTGCAGAGGAGGGCTGCAGAACATTCTTGACACATTTTAGCTAGCTTTTATGTACTGGTAAAAGCATAGCCACTGCAACACTGTTCATCTCTTCAGCTTCTTAAACAGCTTTTCCACCTTCCAGTGAATTTGCCTTTATTAGAGTCAAATAGGTAATCTCAGCCAAACAAAAGCCCTCAAGTATTTTACCCAGTTGAGAGCAATAACCCAGAGCACTCGTACAACCACTTTTCTTCTCAAGACGGTAGAATGAGGAGCCAGGCTCTCATCTGCTGAAAAACTTTCTTTACTGTGGGGAAGTCAATAACATGTGGAGGTGACTTCTCAATTGTCCCTTTTACTCCATTTTCAGTTTTCCTGCATTTACCATAGCCGACCTTCTTCCCAAATCAGTTTCTTCATGGTTATCCTACTACCCAGATACTCCCAAGAATGAGAAATCTTACCCCATGAATTTTTAACCAGCCCAAACAATTTCTTTTCGCCCTACAAATTCACAACACCGTAAAGAACTGTATATATACAGATATATACACACAAAAGGACAAAACGACTCTTACCTCTCCCATGTCTCCACAGCAATGAAAGTCAGAGAATCATTGTGTCCTTCCCATGAATCCATCTTCTGGAATTAGGCCAGTATACTTTCATGTTCTCTCCCTTGTGGTGAAAACTATGCTGACAACGAAGAGGGAAAGAAAAAACCCAAGAAGGAAACTTGCACAGTTATTTCTTCTAGCTTCATCCACGAGGAGGAGGCATGTTCAAGGCCCGGCTGCCCACTGATCAGAACCCAGATCATCAGGGTCCACAGCTGGGCACAGGCACAGCTGTAGCCCTGACACTGATGCCTCACAGAAACAGCTAATTGTGGGTTGACTGGGAACCACGATCCATTGTGCCAGGCTCCATACAAACAGAACAGCTCTGCACTACTCATTTCACGACAAAGTCCCAAAAAATGGTTACACATAGCAGAACTAAAAAAAAAAAAAAATCTATTTTCTGTAGGATATAAATAGTACATTGTTCATTAATCCACCTCAGAATTCTTCTGAAGATTCTTGGTGTTTTCTGGTCATTTGTTAAAATCTTTCCTTTTTTTTTTTTAACCCAGAGTTCTCACCTACAAAGAGGCCTATGACCTCGATAACACCTAGTACCTGTCTCTTAGCTTGATGTGTACCCATTTGCTGCTTAACCCACCTTGCCAAAAAAAAAAAAAGAAATTATGCTCGTCAATGGCTTGCCTGCCTGGCAAAGCTGTCCTGTGTGGCCACGTCTGGCAGCATGAACTGATCTCCAGCACAAAGTGCTTTGCCAGAAGTCCTGCACTTCAGCACCATTCCTTCATCCTGGCAACTCTATATTATAGTACGTGGCAAGTAGAGGAATCCATATGCTGTTAACCTTTTCAGACCACTACAGAACAGATGGTCTTAGATTAGCTGTTGACGAGCTGTTAATGTAACTATCCATCAATGCCTTTAATTACAGTTTTCTTGTTTTCAAAACAGCCCATACTGGATATTTTTCTTTAAAGTAGAACATAAAATAAACTGCTCTGCAAACACAACAGACAGAACAGACCTATAAACACAAACAGACCTAGACAGTGTTCTTCTTTCTCCCCCTGTGAAAACCCCATGTGAACAGTCATCTGTATAAAATTACCGAAAAGATACTGTAAATAGAGGTGATCTTCAGGCAAGTCAAGACTCCTTTGGACCACCTCTACTGAGGACACAATTTTTGTGGCCTGTTCCCAGAAACCATAAATTATACACTACGTAATCATTTCTACTAGAAAATATCTTCCTTCTTAGAAAATGCAATATAAAAAATGCATCATTTTCTGCTTTGGGAAAGAATAGGCCTATTTCCATAGACACCGTGAGGGTGAAGAATTACCTCTGCCTTCACACAGTTAGGGCACTGCTTTGGTAAACTCTCTTAGGATACTACAGTGAAAGCTATTTCATTTTTATTGTAATTACAGTGACTTGTTGAAAGGAAAAAGTCTTGCACATGTAACAGCTGCACATACCAAACCTTCTTTATTCAGGAAACAGCTGATAGCCAATCCAATTTCACACAGTCCAAGCCATTTTATTAGTACGTTACCTACCATATTAGTAGCACGTGCAGGTAATTCCACCAGCCAGGTGTGCACTTTCCAGAGGTGAAATGATATTGTTTCTCCTGCTCCCAGGTAAAAGCAGGTGGAAAGACTAAACATGAAGCTCTGTTTTGATTTTTTGTTATATCAATGCCACAAACACAGATTTTTAAGGTCTTACATAGCATTTTGTAACAAAGGCTGTCTATAATAAGCCATGAAAGCGTAAAACAGTTACTGAAAGTGCACACATCTTTGGAAAGATTTAGATACCTGAATAAACTAACTGAGCTTAGAGCTGTGAAGCATTTTACTATTATCTATAAGGAAAGGTCATGTTTACTGTAATAACTCGCTTTAATGTGTGATAGTTGAATTCTTATAAATAAGAGTTTCTATTTTTAAAGAAAAGTATATGACAACTTCTTGCCATAAATTCACCTATAAACTCTCGAAAATCTGTATTATAGGAGACAGACTTATCTCTGCAAGGTGAGCAATAACAAAAGAAAGTCATTTTGGATCCCTACCATTTTCCTCCGCTGTATTACCTGGAATGACAGCAATTTACAGCAAACATCAAGGTTTTACTTACATGAAGGTAAATACTGGTATATGAAATGATGAAAAGTCTGACATTTTGCACCAAGGCCACGGTCAAACTCAGAGACAACTCTGCTACACATCAGCTGCATTAATCTTAAAGCATTATCTGCTTAAATAACACTCACCTCAAATGCAAAAGCCAGAAACAATAATTAATTGAAAACTACTTTTTATGTCTTTCTTCCCGCCATGGTCTTCCCTCAATGTCTTCATTCCAAAAAAGGAACTAAAATGTTTATTATATATTCAAATAAGATCTTATTTTTGCAGGAAGGACTGTTTGGAAGAAGGAATACAAATCTCAACAGACTTTAGACTTTTCAATACAGTATTTAGATTTCCTACACTTAGATGATCAGAGATAGTAAATACTCCTTAGTTTTGGATACTTGAAAACTCCCATCCATCACAACTGGAAAAATGACTCTTAACTAGCTGAAAATACATATTTCCCCACAGGTCTCCATTAAATTCTAGTAGTAGTGCAATGAATATACGGATCTGACACGTGTCCCTCACCACTTGAGAACTCATTAAGCTTTTCTCACATCCTTTTTTGACAGAAGCTCTTTTGCTACCAATTTAAAACACTTTTTAAATTAATAAAGAAATAATTTGAAACTCTGATTCACTCACAGAACACCATCAGTGTTTCACCCTCCTGCAAACGGCAGCTAGAAGTATGAATACTCAGGCTGTCATGAATGTTTTGAATAATATTAATTTGGCTGTCAACACAGGTGAAAGGTTCAGCATCTCAAACTATTCAGTTGTACCCTAGAAAACATTCTACTTCTTACATAAAAAAATTGATGTCCATCATATCCAGCATAACTCACTGGTGTGTGCTGAGGTAAGCACACGACAGGACATGCGGATCAATCCAGTTTCAGATTCAGACTTACAATGGTACCTGCAGAAAGACAAGAGTACCATTAGCACACTGAATCAAAGTCTCTGTAATATCTTAAAATGTAAGTGTTGTGACACACGGCTGTGGTACAGCCCTGTGGGGCACCGCTTTACAGCACAGCTTAGTGTGCTGTAGTAACCAACTACAGATGAAGTCTGGAATATGAGGTGAATTCCAAGTAAGCAATCTATGATTTCAGGCTGGTTAGCATCAGCTGAATTGCGTACTCCCTCAACAGATGAAGGGACAGTAGGATTAGAGCCAAAAGAATAAAAAAAATTGTTTGTCATTCATAAAGGCAACGAAACTGCGAGGAAGGAGGACGGAAAGTAAGGAGACAGAATGGGGGAAACTATTCTACGGCATTC
>NW_010420482.1:61571-123825 GCF_000710305.1 Buceros rhinoceros silvestris | reverse complement strand
CTGAATCACTTGGAATGTCAAAAGGGCAGGCAAACCTGTACATACTTTGCCCCAGGGTCTACTCTTAGCAGCGATCATCGGAAGTAGGAGGGGGAAAAAAAGTCATGCAAACAATGGTATAACAGTAGAAAAGATAAAATCCAGATTCTCTCTCTGTATATACATACGTATGTCTGTTTGTATACATATACACATGCATATATGTACGTTCACACACAGACAGGCTAATCATGGGCCAAAAAAAAAAACCTGAACAAAACGTACAACTTTCTTAAAATATGCTGATCAGTGCTAAGTATGGCACAGAACTATAAAAAATCATAAATGTTTAATAGCTACTTTGAACCCACTGCAAATATATACTGCCAAAACATGACCGAGCAGACTGTATTAATAATGTATCAACCCATCCCAAGGTCTCTTTCTGTCACGGCCCCTGAACTTTTTCTTCAGTCACTGCTGGAAATCTGTTGTAATTTATTCTAATGACTGTAACTTGTTCCCCATTTTTGAGGCACTAAAGTCATTCTTTGATTAGTGACTGTGGTGTATCTTCATCCCTTTTAAAATGGTATTTTCAGTGAGTGTTTACTATGATGGCTCTGACAGGCAGTAGTGCCCTTTATGTAAAGGTCATCGTCTCACTTCTGGCCCTAGATAGTAAAGGCTGAAAGTCATTGCTGCCCAGTGGCTATTTTGTACCCTGTATGAAGTGAATTGATGGGTTTGGTCCAGAGCTTTAGTGGGTAAATATCCACATCACAAACTATCACCGGAACTGGCGTTACTAATGTCGTTCTCAGCAGAATGTCAAGGAGTGAGTTGGCATAGAGACTAAATTGTGTTTGCAAGCCTAGGAGGCAGGACAAAACCAGACTAACTAGGTGGTCTAGAAAAAGAACTACCCCATTCCTACAGCTCTTTCAGAGATGTCAGTCCAAGATTCTTAACAACAATTTCACTTTCAATAAAACCATACCACTGGGAGGATTTCTAAGACAAATAACTGTTGATAAACTGGGAGATCTATTGCCAGCTGTGAAATTTAAAGATCTCAGAAGTATATAATATTTAGACTGTGGAATCTCCTCCATCAGTTGCACTTTATAAAATCAAATTAACTGAAATTAAGAAAGGAAACAGCTAATCCGGTCTTTCCTGACAGCATAAGCTTATCTTGTGCTATGAAAAGTCCAAATAATTGTACATATTCCAGTGACACCATTTCCACTAAACTTTTTTAAAGGTATTTTTCTTTAGACTTTGCTTAGATGTTTTTGTTTAGACCTAGCAAAATTTGAGCTTACATGGTTTGTTGGGAACCATATGTAGCCACTTTTTAAACAGCTGAGAGTTCTCTTCTGCTCCACTTTCTGCTTTTTGAATGCCGTGGGGAAAAATTTGTCTGTCTCAGACCCTTTTAAAAGTTTTGTTTGTTTCCAAAGGAGATTTGTATTGTTTGCAATATATCCCTTCAGGAAAGGTTGCCCTTTTTCTGTACTCATAGCAGCACTTGTGTAAAATAAACACTGCAGGTTTAAGAAAAGATGTTATTCTAGCACTCGTTGTGCACATCCACGAGGCGTGTAATTTCTTCCACGTACATGATTCTGCACACTTTTTTTCCGGACAAAGGTTCAAAGACTTACAATTATGTATAGTGTTCCTATCCATTTATACAAACAAATTCGTAAGTTTCTTGGGTTTTTTACAACCAAACACTAGTGCTATCTAAGTCGGTGGATAACAGACGGTAGTGGGATTACATTTCCTTGAGAATGACACTGCTGACTTTTTACATTCTGTCAACTCAGGTCCTTTCTTTTACAAGTTAGTTCTGGACAAATGAGAGCTCCTGAAAGAAAAGCCAGTTTGACGTAAGTGGAGGAAAAAAAAGAGCCCAAAATGTAACAGTGGGTGAATATAATTTAATACAAACTCTTGTCTCTGGTGGTATTTCTGCTTATGGAACAACAAGCTATGCCTTCTGCACAGCAGTCTGGGAGGGAACTGGTGCTCCAGAGATTTATGGTTGTCTGTATTTCCTCCAGAACTGGGATAATCTAACAGCATCCCACACGTCTCTTTCCATTGTGGTAGTGTGCTTGCTCTTCTAAATACAGATTTGATAAAGGATCCACACGAAACAGCTCTCCAAACTGCACAGAAACCTGCTTTAAAAAAGCAGGTAGACAGGAAATTCCTTTTTATGCCACATGGCCAAAAGGTGAAATAAACCACAAACGTACTGTTTTTCAGGAGAAAGCACCGGTGTCAAAGAGAGGAGAGAATTCCAATACAGGAATGACTGAGCACCAAAAGATGAGTGAACTTACCAGCAGGACCTGGGCTGCGTCACTACGCCCCTGCCAAGGCGATGCCTTCCCCTGCCCCTCTGGGCCTCCCAGCTGCCACGGCATCTTGGCTGGATTCAAAATTCCGCAGTGCAATGGGCACCTCCGTTGTGGCGCTGAGTCACAGGGGCCCTTCAGGACAGTTTCTTTAATAACTGGATGATACCACTGCCCAGAATTGCACAATTCCCTATGCACTTAGTGCAACAAATCTACTCCAGGATTGTTTCCAGTGATAGTAAATATCTTGCCAGCCATATGCACTAATATTTAATAGAATTAATTGAAAAATTGCCAAGCTCTTCCACTCAAGTCATTACAGTGCATAAAAGCGAGCTATTCAGGTTGTTTACTGAGTGACAGAAATACAAATAGACATTTTAAAATGTATAAACAAGCTCTCTTTTGTAGACTAAGTTTATTTTAACAGTGTCAATAACTGTCTGCTTATATGGGTTGAGCAGTAACTAATGTTCACCAGGAGGTACATTTTAGAGACAAGAACCAGGAATAAACACAAATGGGAAGATTAAATGTGGAGTGAAAATTAAATCTGTTAGGATCTTCCCTTGAATTTCTATAATTGAGTAATTTGGAAAAGCACCAGTTTCAGTTTTGCCATAGGAGAGAAATCCAGTTAGTAAAAAGATTAGAAAGGTAACCAATTTACTTATTAAAAATATAGGAAACATTAACGACAGCATTGCTGCATCATTAAAAATTAATTTTAAAATACAAATTATAGGATGAAAACTACTCTTTCTTAATCACGCTCGTTGCTATGGAACAGCTTTAGTAAAGTGTATCATCATATAATTTTACCTTCCTGTTATGAAATTAATCAAGTATTAGAAATTGCTCGAGACATTATACACATATCTCATTTTTATATATGCATATTTATCCATATATATATTAAAATAATATTTTCATATAAATATCTTTTTTCCCTGTCAGAGACTGGCCAGGGACTTCATATGGGGTGAACAATAGAAAAGAGTGATCTTCACAGCCCATTTGCATTTCCATTTCACAAACTCCCATCTCTGCATTATTCTGGTGGCTGCCTTTGACACTATCTTCTTGCTGGAAGATGGCCAAAAAAATTCAGAATTGAATGTTTTCCAGGCCGCTACCTATCGAATGTGTCCTCAGTTGCTAGAAAGCATCCCATGTCCCTCTGATTTCCACAAAGCCAGTTGCCTTCTCATCACCTCGGAGGACTTAGGGCAGCATGGGTAAGACATGCCAATTTATTAGTAGGCAAAAGAGAAAATTAAAAAGGCAATATGCAAATTAAGCCATCTTTACATAGATACCCTAAAATCACATTGTTTGTTGATACAGATCAAGGAATCGGATAGGAAGAGGCTGGGTTAAACGTAAATCCATAGTCATACAGCTCAGTTAAGGTGAAGATGAATGAACCAGACCTCGTCATCGCAGTCATTTCTTCTTAACAGGGATATTGTTCCCTCAGTCTCAATGAAAATCTAGTTTTAACACCAGTGCTTAAATTACTGCCAAGTTAAGCAGGCAGGATTTTCAAATAAGAGGACAAAAAGCATGTAATTTAAATCCAGCAGTTCTCTTATTAAGATTGGTCTCTCTGCTCTTTAAAATAGAAGTCAGGGCACAGTCAGACCTGACAACTAACATTATCTGACCTCTATATTTGTTTATGATGCTATGACAGATTTATTTTAAAGACATAGGCCAAGATGATTCAGACAAGTCACCCTGAATCAACTCCACGCCATGATTAAATATTACTGATAACTGTCAACTATTACAGTAACCCTGCTAAGAAAAGGCAAAAATAAATTTCTCCCTCTGACATGGAATAGTTCGGAATTTTTTTTTTTTTTGAAGTCTCATGCACAAATACAGAGGACAAGTATTTGAGAAATACGGATATTACAGGACTCTAACAATATAATTGTACTAACTGTTTAATTGACATGGGAAATATGGTGAGACTAACATTGGTAAGAGCATTTCTAAAACTCTGATCACAAATATTCTCAGAAATGGTGTTAATTTTACATGCTAATGAGTAGATAAAGAGAATTACGATCATTGAGGGATAAAAAGAGGTTGACTGAGGTATGAAACACCCCTAAGACTGCAGTCAAATCTCACTGCAGATGTGCTCGGTTTCTGCAAGCTGCCAGACACGCTAACTTGCTTCCTGCTTGGGGTCGAGCGATTTTTCCCTTCTTGTTATTGTTAGGGGGTTTATATGTAGCATGAAGACCAGTGTGAAGAGCTGTTCTTGTGAATGTAATGCTTTATTAACATAAATAACGCTTTCATTCAGGTACAATGGTAAGGTGGAATAATTATAGGTGGGATAATTAACATAGAAGATGCAAATCTTTACTTTCAGGGAGTGCTTGATATAGGACACCAAGGAACATTGCCTGTGTATAGTAATACCTTGGTGCTCTCTTTTAATCCTCATCACTGAAAAACAAATTTATTCCTTCTGGTATTTCAAATCAAATTAGAAATACTGCAGTGAAAAAACAAACAAACAAACCCCCAACAAACAAATAGGGAAAAAAACCATCATCAGCAAAAGCCAACTGGCAATCTACCCTGTTCCTTAGAAAAGAAAACCAAAGCCCTCTACTACTTCTCTCTTTAATAAATGAAATCTACTGATAAACTTATTGATAGACAGATATTCTGGCAACAGATTGTCAAAACGTGTCACCAGACCATACAAGTAACCCACACTCACTTACAAGCTGTCTGCAAAGTTAATCTAAGAACCTGTAAAATATCCCAGGTCTGGAGTATAAATATCTTAGTGATGAAGTAAATTCAGAATGTTTTAGAAGTCATCATTTGCATTTTTAAACACATAGGACTCTTAAAAATGCAAAGACCTAAATTAAACTTCAGTTTTAAGACCTATCTCTAATACAAGAAAATATGTCTTCAAGTTTCCCAACCAGAAAATACAGTTACATCTGTAGTATCGAGTGCAATTTTACACGCTGCTTTTGGAGCAGTAATGGACATCTGCCCCCGCCCCATGCCAAATGGTGCAATGCTTGGTGTTAGTTGAAGGGTTGAACTCCAGCTGGAATTTTTCAGAGGAATATTTTGCACTCTTACTTATTGACAGACTAAAGATTAACCTAAATCTTTTCTTGTGCAGAAAGCTTGTTCCATCACTAGGTTCCACATTGCACAGCCACTACGTGAGAAAAAGTTTAAAGTCTGTAACCTTTTAAGAGACCAGTTCTGTTCCTTCTGTTTCTCCTAAATCCTTCCTCCGTTCCATCAGGGAAAAGGGAAAGGTCCTTGCTAAGCAAACCACGTGCTGCTACACCAGTAATCGCCTGTTGGTTATAGCAGATGTTCAGTCATGTTACAGCAGCAAGAGACATCTTCTTAAAGATTCTGCGGAAATACTCAAAACTGACTGGACACAATCCTGGCAATCTGCTCTGCCTAACGCTGCTTGAGCAGGGGTTTGGACTACATCATCTCAAGAGGTTCTTCCCAAACTCAGCCCTTCTGTAACTCTGCTTGAGAATGTTTTGTGCTTTGCAGGTATTTTACTTCCACTTAGGTTTATTACTAGAAGCCCAGGACGCAAAATGAATGTTGCATATAAGTAAAAATGTCTCTTTCTCCACCCTTTTTGTTTCCAGATGGCTGAGCGCTAGACCAAGTGGAAAAGAGAGTATGCAGTCACTGTGGAAAAGAACCGGCTAGACTCTGCCCTGTGTCTCTAGACTATTTCTCTAGTTGAACAGCTATTCTTGATCCCTATTGGCATTCCCTGTATGATGTTTCTGCTTTATGAAAGAGAATATTGTTGCCTCAAAACTAGCAAAAAGGCTGCATTTGAGAAATAGCTGCATTAAAAAAGGCTACTTGGCAGAAAAATCAGAAAGAAGATATTTTGCTTAGAAGAGTTTGGCCTCAAAAGCGAGATTGGGAAATATAGGGGATGGATGTAAGATACAAGGAGGGCAGCTGATCGGAGAGAGGCAAAAAAGGAGATGTATACATATTCACCGCAGGATCCACATCGTACATCAAGAAATATTCAAGACAATTTCCCACTTCTAAAATTCCAAGAGGTAATATAAATGGACAAATGTATAATAGAGTAGGACGTAAAATGTCCTAAGCAATGCATCTGCTCTCTATTGAATTGCAATGTGTCGATGTGGAGGCTTCCATACCCCTTAGGCTAAAGACTCTTTCAAATAGAATTTTTGGTAGAAAAAGCAACACTTGCCTAAAGCACCTGCCAAGTATCCATTGAGAACTGAATCACGTGATTTCTAAGTGTATATCTTCTTAGGCTGCTGTCAAGATCTGGTGGTGACCCGATGTTGAACGTTGCATCAAAAGTGTATTCGAATTTTGTTCAGGAAAAGCAAGAAAAAAGTTACTTTGCTCAGAAGATGTTGACCGTGAAGAAAGGAAAAGCAAAGCCAAACCCTAACTCAGGAGGAACAGACAGACCTTCCATACAGCATCTATGGCCCAGCAATTCTAACTTTTCATAGGACCACCTGGACTGATCAATGTTGTTCCTCCTCCCCTTTGTGTCTTCTCATCAGTATCAGCCAGTTCCTCAGGGGCAGACCAGATTTTTTGCCTTGGGTGGTTTAATTCTTCCTCTCCAACCGTGATCAGTCAGTGTTTTGCTGGTAGATATACTGTAAGTGCTCCAAGCTGCCAGCTGCAGTATAGCTGGCTTCTTTTGGCATCAGAAAACATTTTTGTTTTCCATGCTTTCCTTCCCTCCACCAGTCCGGGGCAGATCTGGCACAGGGAAGCCAGCAGCTGGACTACATTGTGAGAAAGACGGGAGGCATCAGCGCTTTGAAGATATTGGTGTGATGGGTCTCCCAGCTGCAAATGATGCCACTCACCTTATTATGCAAAGTGTCTATGATAGCATGAAGCTATTATTGCTTGGCACCTATGCCCCAGCGAGGTGTCCAACCAATTAGCAAGCACAATACTGGATGAAAATGGACATGACTGCAGGCAGCCAAGACTCCCCGCATTCTCATGAAGCTTTTTTTAAAACAATCAAAGTCAGGTTTCCAAGTCAAATGTGTGAAACTGTCTATGTCTGACTGAAGTTCACGGATCTAGTGGTAATTCGCAACAATAATCCTGTACCTATTTTCATTATTTTCTGTGAAATAGAAAATACAGCAATTTAACAGATTTATAATGTCAGAGAAGAGTTATCCAAAACATATCTCCATCTACAGAACTGAATGTTAAAACCAGCTCAAAGACTGTAGCTGTGTTTCAGATTAAGAGACTGATAAGGAGAACTGAAAATGTTGTGAGGACTCGCATATGAGATTGTAAGGAGTCCTTGGTCTGCACTACTGCCACGTACTTTACTTTTGCATCTGTAAAGGCCATTATGAATGACAAGAATTCCAGCAATCTTGTCCAACACTGCTGTGCATACCCCAAAACTACTTCCTTCCAGTCCAGTGGAGTTTCAGAATTAGAGAAGTCAAGCACTGAGGAACAACCCACAAGGAGGAGCTGAGCTGAGATCGCAATCCTTTCTGCATTTTGCCTGATATACTACTCTTCAGTTTTCAGATTCCAAATAAAAAAAATAACTAAAACGTGCAAATGGAACATTCATTAGAATGAAATCTACTCAAAAGCACCTTCTAGAATAATTTGGAAAAAAACAAGAAAAAAATTAAATAGACCCTTTACAGAAGTGAAACAATGAAATTAGTAAGACTGATGCAAAGTGCAGTTTTATACCCCAGTCAAAGCGAGACGTGCGGTATTGCGATTTCTGCTCTCTGATACATCAATGTAAGCACAATTTCACTGACGTTTGTTTAAAAGCCTGGATGTCCATGGAAACTGTTTATGCATTTTCATAAATGTTTGCTTGCTCAGGAAGACTTATTATAAACAAACAAAAAAAATTTAGAGAGTATAAACTCCTTTGAGCAAAATTAGCTTTAAGAACCAAGACCAGGCTTAACAGGAATCAATTTTTTTCATTTCAGGATACTTTTATTCCTTCTGGCATTAGAAAAAAAAAAAAAAGGCACAACAGAGTCTAAAAATAGCTAATGATTGTCTGAAAAAAAAACTCTCTTGATTTGCCAGAAGAACTTATTTTTGAAAGGCAATTCTAAAGTATTTCCTCTTAACTGTGCTTCCTTCAGTGATGTTATATGGAAAATGAAAAAATTTAAGACAAACTTGACACTTCTGTCAAAATGAACACATTCCTCTGTTATATCTTTTGTGTTTTGCACAGGTGGGAGTTGGGATCTACCGTAAGAAGAGGAGAAATGTTCAGCTGTAGATTTATATGATGTATTTCAAAAAATCTCCAGCGAATCCAACACTTCCAGCAAAACTTAGTTCTTCACACTGCAGAAAAGTGGTTTTATTTCTGCATGTCAAGGCCAAGCTCACCAGGTGTTTTAAAGCAACCCGGAACATACACAGAAAGTCATCTACACCCATACCTATGGCAGCTGCACAATACAGACTGCTCTTTAAAAATTCCTCTTGAGGTGTTTTCTCACCAAATACTGAACTTTCCGATTTTTTTTTTTTCCTGACAAACTAGTACAGATGTTATTTTGGTTAAGAAGCAGATAACAAAGAGCTTTAAGATTAGGACTGGTGTTTCTTTTTATCTTGTAAGAAAGGAACAGTTTTCATAGAGATAATTCTTGTTTTGTGAATGGCTGCTTGAGACAAGCTGTGTGAGATCATGAATACAAACAACACAGAACAGCTAGGAAAAGGAAGTAATTTTATCCATACTCTGAATATTCTGATGTGTATAAAGTCTTATCAAGTGTAACAGGATGAAGAAAACTTCTGTCCTTCCAGCTACTGGTTGACCACTGCCACCAAGAATTCAGACACAGCATCTGAACTGTCCTCTCCCAGTTACTGACGGTTGCTCTAGGGCCAGGCTGGGTACCTCGCGCACACATCACTGTCAGAACACAGTCACGCTGCATTTGTGTTTAGAAGACATTTGTATTCTAACAGCAACTTAGGACCACAGGAACAGGTCCTTGGTTGTCCTACATGCTTAAAGATATGTTAAAGAAAAAAACTCGCAATTTAAACTTATGGCAGTGTTCACCTTATAAAGAGATATAGAGAAGGTAGGAAGACAACGAGCAGCATCTATATGCTAACCTGTGGTGGTGTGGAGATACCCTGCTTCCCTTTCAGGTGTTGGCATGCTATGTCAAAGATTTTCTCTTTCCAGGGCAAGACGACACAAACAGAACCTTGGGCTCAGTCAGTCCTCCAGTCATCTCTAGAAACCTCTGTAAATGCCGCAATACTTGAGGAGAGGAAGAGAAGGTTATTGAGTCCAACTGCTGCTAGTAAACAAACACTGACTGAAAACTAAACCCGAACACTTTGTCTAAGTAAAATGAAGAGGAAGGAACTAAATTCTGAACAAAACAGCGTGAGTTAGGAAAATGAGATCATCTCCACTCCAAAATACAAAAATTTCGATTCTGAGGGCATTGTGCTTGGATACCTTATAGTCAAGGCTTCAATTCTCAGCCCCCAGAGCTGTGAAGGATCTCAGGTCAGGGTCTGCCATAACATGGTCATCGCCTCATGCCAGCCGTGGTTTTCCCTGTATCTTTGTTGTGGTGAGCTGGCAGGTAAGGGCTGACCGAGTCATGCTCACTCACGCTGGTGGGATGCAGGGAAGAATCAGAACAAGAAAAGTGAGAAAAATCTTTTTAAAAGTCTTTGGGTTTTTTATTATTACTTCTTCAGTCTCACTCTAATTTAGTATTTTAGTCAAAGAAATTTAGGATATGCCTAAGTTTGCACACATGCAGAGCAGATGTGATACGGTCTCTTTTGGCAACATTCAGTTAATGTTGTGGTTAAATTGACTATCATGTGGATTAATTCTGCTGTGTGATTTATATGAGCATTAACTAAAACATCAGCCCTCTAAAACGGGTTCAGTTAGGCATATTTGTTTTCCCCTTCCTCCTTGCCTTGTTTATCCCCAGGCATTGAGAAGTTTATGAGCGTCATTAGAAGTGGAGGAGATGTCAAATGTGAAACTGTATTCCACTGTTACTTCTACCACTGTTCTATTACAGTATATTGAAGATGTTTCATCTCTCTGGACTGTTGGTTTCTTCTCTCATTGTTTATCTGTGCTGAGTGTCAGGGAGGCCAAATATCACATTGTTCTGTTCCTTTCCGAACGCAGTACGAATTCTGACAGGAAGGCACAGATGTATCTGAGAACATTATGGGCTGTTTTACTATCCTTTACTGACAAATATTAAACCAGCTGCTTACCTTGGTTTTCTGACCAGGCCATCCATAACAGGAGAGAGAGGCGTTCAGCTGTTGTCCATCAGCTGGTCCCCATTTTCTACAAATAAACTGTGACTGGCCACGATTTCTTTGCGCAGTTCCAGCAGGGTCACGCTGTGGTGTATAACTGAAGGTGCTATCACTGTTGCACAGCGGTTTTCAATCTAAGAAACACCAACCATCACAACCCATGAACCGCAGTGTGAATTCTATCTATCTGCTTATCACTTCCCGACACAAAAATTAATTCTAATTCTCTGCATCTCTGTTGTTGTACACGTGTTTTTGCAAAACCAGCATTCTTTCAATGCCATTGAACTCACTACATGAGTCACACGGGCGCTCAGAAAAAGAAGGTGGAAAAAAGAGAGACTGTCAGAACAATCTCTGTGATCCATCGACTATAATGGATCCAGCCCACTAGAGGAGTTTGAAAAAACCTAGTAGATTCCTGATTAAGGGAAACTTTTAGGCACACCAACTAGTGGAAACACCTGCGTGTTATTGGTACATTGAAGATATTTTTCCACTAATATTAAGGTGAATATTTTGACCAGCTGGAATTTATTTTATTATGGTAAGCGCCAAATGAATTTATCATACAAACAAATGATTTGCACTTTACAGATGTTAATAAATGTGAATCTCTCTTTTTGGACTAACCCTTATGCCTACCTGAGCAGCTGAATCTGTGGACATGCCCATAACAAATTGTTACTGGAAATACGCCGCCACGAGCACTTCTCTATGACACACCTTTACATATTCACAACACTTGACTGGCAGAAGATGTAAGTAGCAGCAAAATTCTCTGGTTGTGTAGAGACTCGTGAGTGAGCATGCGTGTTCTGTGATGAGGCTCTGTCTGTAAGTACGGATAAGCATCCAGCAGCAGCAGACAGCACATCTGCTGGCTGTGCGTGATGAAAAGGTTTCACCCTGCGCCTAGGGCAGACAAAATCCTAAAGCCAGCTTTTGGTGGAAGATGTACTACATCTCCATGCAAGAAAACCTTACCAACCTCGTGCATATCTGGAGGTCTATCCTCTTTCTAGCGCAGTGTGAGAAGGCATTGCTGGCTGTTCACCGTTGCTAGCTCCTTCTCAGTGCCCAGCTCCAGAGACCTGTCTGACAGAAGCATTGCCACTTCAGATGCTCCCTATCCTTTCAGCTTGATGGATTTTCTCGAGCCTTGAACTAGAGTTCTCTGTCCTTTCCTCTTCTGCCAGAAAAATTGTGCCAAAATTAGCTCCTCTAATCTGTATTTTTTTACCTCTTTCTTTATCAAGACTGATTAAGACAATTTACTTCTATATTGACACACAGCTCCCTTTAGGCACCCACACCTCTGTGACAGGTATTTCTCTCCCACACGCTTCTCTCATTTCCTCTAATCACTCTCGTTTGAACCTCCCTTCCCTCTCATAATAGGTCTGGTCATGATGCCTTTGGTGCTGTGCTTGGAAACTGAACACTGGATGCCTGTCCGCTAACCATATGCAACATAGAGGTGCTGATGCCTATTCTCAAGCAGCCTTCAGAGTCTATAATTATGATCTCTAAGGCTAATTCTGACCTTTCCATGGCATAAATCATTCCATCCTGACTACTGCAGTTTACAGTTTCATCTTCTGAGATTGTGCAGTACTTAGGAAGTAAGTGGAGATTATAAATTCATATTATAATACATGCCATGTTAATGGAGAAATCATCTAGACTTACAGCTCCCAAAACAATAAACAAACAAGCAGACAAAAATCCTGTAAATAAAAATCTTCCATCTTCCCCTTGATGCCCTGTGAGACCTTAAAGATCTGGACAATTCTTCCATGGTATTAAAGCCTCACCGTCCTCCAGATCAGCCTGCATCTCTCTCAGCAAGCTTTCTCTCATTTGTTCAGGACCAGCGTTCTCTCCCGCACCCGCAGAGCTCCCCAGCTCAGAGAACACGCATTCTTTCCTCATCTGTTTCCTCACTAGGCAATTTCCATTGTTCTCATTTAGAAGCAGACACCCTGAGACGATCAGTTTCCTTTAGTTTAACTACTCTTTTAGCATACTCAGTGCTTTACTGAGAAAAAAATCACACCATGTTATGTCATCTTAGATTGCTCTTGTATCTGTTCTCGCATAGTGTGATCTATGACATAGTCCCAGCCAGCAAGTGGCAGATTAAATAGAGACCAAGGAATAGAGTAGTACACAAAATTCATAAAATAAGTCTGGATTTATAAATTATACATACATTCCCCAAATTGTCATATCTCCCAATCTTCTGCTGCTGTTTGCCAGATTTTCTTCCACCAGTCACTGTCACATCATAGCTTCTCCTTTCTTTTTTATGTCCTGATTAACAGGACATCTATATTCTCCCTTGAGCTCTCTTCCTCCCAGCAAGATTGTTTTCCATATCCCTACAGAGAGAGGCCAAAGAAGCATTTTGTGAGCCTGAGATGCTTCTTTTACAAGATATATTATGTGATCTAATAAAGATAATACTTTTTCTTGTAAACTAATCTCCACGCGCACAACTCAAATGCTTCAATATAGGTTCAGAAAAAAATCTATATGAAAAGAATATATTCTTAGATTACTTTAAATAAAAATCAAATGTAGATCTTTTTCTATACGTAAGGGGATTCTATTAATCTTTTAAGGGGGGAACAGTCTGACTCTCTGAATATTGAGAAAGACCACAGATTTTGCAACTGGAAAAAGGAACCAAATACGGAGTGGTCAGATTCTCCTGGTAGAACTGATTCTTTAATGATGTTCAGGACACTTTTGAAAACCACCGTGGCCATACACATCATTTGCACCCCACGCTCTATTCCAAATCTTAGCCAGCAGAGTAATTAATTTAGAATAAAGAGCTACAGAACTAAACAGTAGTTCAGAGAAGGTTTGGGTTCTGTTTTGTTTTTGTTGGGTTTATTCTTCAAAACAATGTATCAAGCTTCGTTACTAGCTCTCAATACTCAGAAATTCCTTAGAGGATTGACAGCACGCTCATACTGCAGCATGGCTCAGTGAAGAGCACTCAGCTGTATGGCACTGGCATGCAGAGGTTTTTATAGCCGTAAAATAAGCACCAAATTACCACCAAATTTTTGCCAAGAAATAAGTACAAAATTTTGGTAAGAAAACAACGTGTGGTACTAGAAAATGGTTCATTAACACTGAATTTCCATCGGTGCTTGAGTAGAGCTAATACTCCCATTTCTATCCCACAGTCAAGTCTGCCATCTGATTTTCCTACCACTCTCTGCAACAATTTTCCTGGAATTAAATGAGTGGATATGAAATCATAATACCCAGTGTATACGTGTTCCAATTTCTCTCCTTACCCTGTTCCTGGCTTTACAATTTTATTCGAAATCAAGGGAAAGCGCACACAGGCCCTTTGTTTCTTTTTCTCTCCAGTAACAACTTCTGTACATTTCCATCTTGAATAAGTGCCACTTTGTTTTCCAAAACGCGTATTTTTATGACGGGTATATTACACACACTAGAGACCCGCAGCAGCTATATAAGCATCACTTTGTATGATGGGTTGATAGAGTAAGCAACCTCTTGAAAACAGAACTGTCTTGCAGTTTTATACTCTGTGTGTTGCTTTTGTTTTCTCTTTTTTATAATGAGCCTTTGTTACAGGTTACACTTCTAGGCCTAAACTAATGAGAAGCATCTAAATATACAACAAAGAGAAAGTACAGGAAATACAAAACCAATGTGATTGGGTTACTAATGTCTCACTGATACAGTTTAGAGAGTTCAGTGGTTCAAGGAAAGTAGTTCATTCTGCCTGTCTTACAGTAAAATGAAATTTGTAGGTAAGAGGGAGCATCCGTTCGTAAGTACGTATCCAGCATTACCCTGGAGTTCAGCTTATTTTTCCTAGCACAAATCTAATAAACAACAGAAAAAGAAAGCAAAGTCCTTGACAATTACAAGCTACAGTTCTCACATGTCTTCCCTCTTACCACGTGCCGGAAGAAGAATGTACCTTACTCTTAAATACTAAATCTGTGTGAGAGATTAATTCCATTGGTTCCTACTTTTCCTTTTTGGAAGGGCAGTAAACGAGTTAAACCCTCTGCTTAGAGACGCCGCTGTAATGCTTCCATCGTATAACTTATTGTGCATACAACAATCCAACCTCTGAATGTCACATTTTATTCAGAAATGTTACTTTCTACTACATGGGCTAAAAGCACAGAAGTTCTGTGGCTGGGGCTGGTAAAAGTCCTTAATTACAAGAGGACATCAGACAGTGTTTTTCCATAGGATTTTTTTTGAAGTTAGTTACAGCTATGTGTTAATTACAATTTCGAGTGTAATTATACTTATAAATCTATTTCCTGGCTTAACCTTGAAAAATATTTGTGTTTAGTACCTAGAAACAAAAGCACTCAGTGCTAAACAATAATTTTGAAGAAAGGAAAATGATGAGAATAGCAAGAATAGCCATAGCTTAAGATATGCTCTGGTGTGGTAAGAGGAGGCATACAAAATGCAATAAAAATATCAAACTGCAAAGGAAATCACAAAGCTAATGATTGACAGAGAAGTTACTTTTACTTTGTTCTATGTTTAATTACTCAGCTAACTGCTGATAAAGGACACAAACCCCGCTCGGTCAGTACTTGACCAACAGGTGGTGATCAGGCAGGGCTCGAATTCAGCTCTGCTTCAACCACCACTGCTCTCAGTGGAGAGCAGGGTCAGAACACGGGGGCTACCATCATCTTAAACTGTTGCAATGAGTTTTGCTAGAGAACATCTGTCTAGACAAATATTGGAGTGCCGTAGTTACGTACCTGAAACGTAGCCGGATGCAGCACTTCACTGAAGATCAGCAAAGAACCCATAAACGTCATAAGCTCCCTTTAGAGCATTTATTAAATAATACAGAGTAAAACTTAATCAATGTGAACACTGAATTCAAGAGTAGAAAATAACTTACAATGAACAATTAAGCTCTTGAAAACAACTTTATACTGGCTGAAGTGTATACGATAGGAGATGAAATAAAATGCATTCTGCGAGAAACATGCTGGGGAAGTTGCAGTACTGGCACCTTCTGGATACATGCAGCACGGATGAACTGTAGATTGAGAGCAGTATCACAGTGCACAGCTTTCCTTAAGATATCCTACAAAATTCTATCAGGCTAAACAAATGTGTATACATCTTGGTAATTCCAAAAGGATCAACACACGCTTCAAACTGCTTGCTAATCTAGTCATGAAGACAGGGGGAAAAGAGTTGCCATTTAGCTTAGTGAAAGCTCGAGTACCTACAGAAGAATGGCTGTTATGCACATGAGAGGAAGCTATGAGCATATATGGCATCAGACACTGGCAGCTGGCAAACGAGAACACAGGTGAAGTTTTTAGTTTGCAGAAGTTTGTGAAACACTGGCGTCACAACTTCTGAGGGAAGCCCTACCCATATGTGCTGTTAGTAAATAGTGCATTTCCCACCTGGGAAGCAGTGTTCCTGGAATCTTTAGAAGTTTTACATTTTGCAGAGAAAGGAGGTAATTCTGTTAGAGTTTGGAGGATATTTTTAACCATTAAAGATCATTTCCAGTACCTGTGAAAACTAAGTTTTGAACTTGTTTTGGACTTTGATCATGTAATGATTTTCAGCCATTAGATGTTGCTCTTCTAAAAGCTGTTCACCTCAGAATGGCTTTTAGATTTATAAATCTTAGGAAAGCAGACCTTACCAATTCCATCGTTCATCTGGTCCCCTCCATTACTCTCAAGCTAAAGCAATCATCAGATTCGTAAAACAAATGTGTAAATATTAAAGCCTACCAGAAGCAGTCTCACCTTGGATAACTACAATAGCAGAAGCGTACTGGGAAACCAACGTCTTTTTGAAAGTCCTTTCCAGCAAAACTAAGGTTTCTACTCCAGAGCAAGAGAAAAGAAGAGAACGCTTACGAGAAAAGATGTAAAATAATACGGAAAAAGATAAAAATATGGAAAAAGAATGAAGGCCGTAAGCTGATTGGAGAAAAACATGAAAGGGGGAAGGTCAAAAGTGAGGAAAAAGTGCAATGTGCCAAAAAGTTACGAAAGGAAAGAATGGAATCAAGGAAGGAAGGCAGAAAAGAGAAGAAAGTGTAGAGTAGTTATAGAAAAGAGAATGAATAACAGAAAGCTGTGGGAAAGGAGAATGAATACAAATGAGATTATATTTTCTTTTTTTTTTACAGTTTCTGGAAAATGATCAATGACGAAGTACATAGCTGAATGAATGAGTGTATAAATATATCGGGGCACACAGAATCAGATTCACCAAGAGCAATCGAATGCCTAGGGCTGCTTCTTAATACCAGCACACCGAGACAGCATATATTGCGCTGGATTCCTTGGGAAAACAGAAATAAACTGAAGCCTGGCCTGTATTTATTGCCAATCCCTTAATTTTCATCTTTCACATGTACCATCCCATAAAGTGATGATGACTGACATCAAGTTTCTCTGGTTCTTCACGCACTGGTTTATTTTGATCCCTTGCTTTTTTTTTTTTTTTTAGCAAATTCACTCACCTGATAGATTTCTTTTGGCTTTCTTGCTTTTTCTCAAAGAAGAGACAGAAGGATTAGAGGGGCATTGAGTCCAGGCAGGAGAACTGGGCACTTGTCTTTGCAGTGATGTGATATAGTTTTTTAAAAAAACTGGCAACCCAGGGGAATTAAAGCAGGAGTGGAAAACAACTTGTGCCAAGACAGAGAAAGCAAGAGCACGTATTCTTTTTTCCAGTTTCTGACATGATATGTTCAAATACCTTTCGGATACAGTATGTCAGCTTGTGTTTCACCATGTGATATGACATAATGCAACGTGACACACCAATTGTTTTGTGACAGAAATGTAAAGAAAAAGAGCGTCTCTGCTCTGCTGGTAAAGAAATCATTTGAAGTAGAGAAATAGCCAGATTTCTCCTAAACATTAATGCATCAAAGTGTAATGGCCTTAAGAGCTTCCTCCTTCCTGCAGCTCCTGCTGCCAGGGCTCAGGGACAACTCAACCATAGTGCAGCTGCAGGCTGTCCTCGTCCCCAGACAGCTCTGCTGGGAGGCCTGAGCCACGGCTGCCTCTCCCTTCCTGTGGGAGCTGCTTTTCAGTTGACACTCTCAAGCTTGGCTCAGGCCTGAACTGCAGCACCATTTGTGTCGTAACCGGGGCTGTGCCTGGCCATGAGCCCCACTGATCCAGACCTGGACCGAGACACGGACTGACTGCCCAGCCTCGCCTCGGACTTGCCTCATCACTATGGACTTGGCTGGCAGCCACTGAGAAATATCTGACCTCGGTCAACATCAGCGGACCCGATCCTGTCCCTGAGTCACTGACTCGTGTGCCCAGCTTAGCCCGTGGGCTGGTACTGCTCCGTTTAACCCTACAGGCTCTGCTGGCTCTTTCCAATCCTGGTATATTTTAATTGTAAACCTTTTAATATCAAAGCATGTTTGTAGGGCCCTGGGTGAGTGGATGGCCTTTAATTTTAGACATGTATTAATGTATTCATAGTGATTAAAGGAGGAATCAAGTTCAGCTTTTAACAGCTGGAAATCTCACGCAATCACTTGGAGTATTGTAATTTTGAAGATTTTCACCAATAACATTTCTGGAGATCTGGAGGTTTTCATTTTGTTTTTCACTTGTATGAACTATTCTCTCTTCACCAGGTCTACTTGATCCCAGGAGGCTGCATCTGCTTCTCAGAAACGCAAACTCTGGCTGAAGAAATGAGCGTTGTGGTAATGCAATAACTGGAAGATGTCACCACCTTCAATGGAATCTATGACTAATGTCCAGATAAAAGAGATATCACCGACGGAAGGGAGATGTACGCCAAACCAGGGTTGCTTCAGTGTACTGAACTAGCGGGCCAGGAATATTTGCACGCATGAACCTAGAATAGACAACGTCTGCCACAATACACAGCAGAACAATTCATGTGGCATATCTCAACGTAGTGCACTAATTTGAACAAAGACATATGGTCTAGAAACCCCACCAGTTAACTCCAGGCTATGGCAGCACCGGTATTTACGGAAGTATGAGTTCATCGGTCCTTTCAGGTGAGAAAGAAAAAGTAAAAAAAAAAAAAAGACTTGTTTTTTTTTAACTCAGGTTGCTTTACTTACATTATTCAAGTGTCATTCAGTAAACCTCCCAATAAAGCCCATGGTACACTAATACATACCTTCAGGGTAGTTTTCCGAAAGAAAAAAAAAAAAAGAGTTGAGGATGTATAATAAAGGAATCCAGAGCCTCCTACTGTTGGGTACACCAACAAACACAAAGAAAACAAAAACTTTTTCATATATTTCAATTAATATTTTCGGGAATGTGACTCCTGAATTCTGAGAGCTTGGAGTCAGTGATATTTCCAGCCCATTTCTTGCAAACGAGTTTAGTTTGCTAGTGGATTAACGGGAGGTATAGGAGAGGCACTCCAAGCAGCATTTTTTTGTACTGCCTCTTCCCTGAGAGGGAGTGAGGAAATGGGAGCAGAGTGGCAATAATCCTCTGTGTAGTTACTGAGCCCATTCTGTCCTCTGTGCTCAGGTACAGAACTGCTAGAGAAATTTCTGTAATGACAAATAGGTTTTGTCTTAACTGACTCTTGAAATTCTTCCAACAGGGGAATTGCAACAGTGCTATTTAAAAGCGGTTCTATTGACATGACACGTTTCTTAGGACAGGCCATTAATCATTTTACGGTACTGTATCAATAGTATACTTCACATTTGAAATTCTAGCAAAATCCTAAATGATACAACTATCAGGAGGAAAATCTGAATTTACCTACAGTGATGCTTCTGCCGTGATGGAGCAGCATATTCAGCCCAATACCCACCAGCTGGATTTCTCCTGTTTACTGAGTTTTATTCCTTAAAGTATTGCTTATGAAAAAGGAAGGAGGTCAGAGATGTCATTCTTGTAACCTACCCGCCTTCTCAGAAGAACTACCTGGATGTAGAATCTTGCTGTGTCCTGTTCTCTGGAGTTTTCTTTCAAACCATACGCATAAACGTATCCTTAATCATAATACTGGGCATCTGTTTCAGCCCCAAGCAATACTGATTACTGCGGTTCTGTACCAAAGTGACTTAATGAGACAGAGGCTACAGGTTTTGCTACTGTTTTCCTAATAATAAGCTGTCCTGATTTACATGTCACTGGGAAGAGGATTCATTTTAACTTCACAACGTACAGAGATTTTAAACCTTGAGAAAAGCGGTGTATTAATGTGTGATTAGCTTAATTAGTATCTACCACTTTTGTTGGTCCTGGCTGTTCCCCCCAAAGCCTTTTTTGGCAAAATAAACAAATAAATGTCATTAGCATTTTAAAGAGCAGTAGGGGAAGAAAGCAGTACTGTACATAAAAAGGGAGGCTCAGAGATAAGGGAGTCGTCACTGATAGAGAGCAGAGACGAGCACAGCTGCAGAGCCCAGCCAGCCGTCAGCAGAGGGAAGCCTGAAGAGAATCAAGAAATGCCTGATAAACTTACCTCCCCCCAACCCCACAGAGATAGGGGAGTCGTCACTGATAGAGAGCAGAGACGAGCACAGCTGCAGAGCCCAGCCAGCCGTCAGCAGAGGGAAGCCTGAAGAGAATCAAGAAATGCCTGATAAACTTACCTCCCCCCAACCCCACAAAACCTGACCTGACGGAGGTTCTGTCACTCTTGTCATGTCCTAGTAACTGTGTTCAGGCTTGACACAGGCACAAAGCAGCCGTGGTTCTGTCCTCCTTATGATGTTCTTCCACATCCACATTGTCTATACGAGCTCCGGCTTCACTTCACGCACTGATTTTAAAACAGGCCTGCAGAGTTTCGGTTCTCTTGCGTCCCTTGTTTTGGGGTAAATCCCATATCACTCAGTTCAATCCTGCTGCTCCGCTTGCCTCCCCATCCTGCTTAAGGCAAGCCACCGCTGTCCGACATGGGACCCACACTCATGGACACCAGACCTGCCCTTCAGATCTCAAAGATTTTGCCATGGAAACGATTTTGTGGCAAGTGTAATACTTGGGGGTCTGTAGAGAGCAGATGGTTAACACAGGCTCTGAAGCCGGTTGTGAACCCTTCGCCACTACCACCATTGCTGTCACGCTGCCTTAACCCAATCTGGAATGGAGCAATGAATGTAACGGACACTGTAACGGAGCAATAGAAACCAGAAAGTGACAAAATAAAGGTGCCAGCCCTGAGAACTGAGGTGTGTTGAAAAAACAGATCAGAAAACACAAGCTGCACTAAAGCTCTTTTCCCTCCTCCATTAAGCAGAGCTATCAATCTGTGGGGGTTTGCAGGCTTAGTTTACAACAGCACTAGCTCACTATACTGCTTTCAGGTTTAAAAAACAAACAAACAAACAAACAAACAAACGCAACTGAGTAATAGCCAGATTTGTCATCTGATGATAAAAGACTGATGGTCTTAAGCTTTCTCAAAGGAAATTCAATTTTAATAAGGCTTAAACTCAAATTGTCAGCAAAGATTCCATCCCCAAATAATTATTTCTCACATTCATTCCAAATTCTGGTTGTACCCTGTGTTCCAAAACATCCTGCTTTGAAGCTAGCCCCAGCTAAATCACAGAATATCCATGTTAATAAAGATGTTTAATGTAAGAATGTTGTTTTTCTCACTGTATTTCATGTCCCAGAAAGGTCGTTTGTAGCACCACAGGAAAAGAAGATACATCTGTGAGAAGTGTCAGAAGTATTGAAGCAAAAGTTAATGCTACTGTTTTCTTCCGATACTGCAGTTGAGGTTTCTAAGTTGAAGTAATTACCTGAAGGTTTTTTTGTATCCTTCTGCTGCTTCTTATGTCTATGATGTGCCAAAATAATTTCATTAAAACACTCACAAATGATCATTTTAATGAATTTCTGACAAGTTAATACGCTCCTTGAACTAGAGGTTAGGTTTAGTTTTGATTCAGTGCCCAATATATTCACTGTTTACAGAACAAGAAAAATATCAGGTTTAATGAATGATTCTAAGCTGGCATAAAATAAATTGAACTCACCTTTTTGGACTTCTACTGCCTTTTTAGTGAATATTTAAAATAAATACTTATCATCCAAGAGAGCATAAATACCTTCACCCCAGGATTTAACAGAGGAAATGGCAATCATTACAAGTATGGAGTGCACAGCTGGTCATGAACAGCAAAAGTTACAGATCCCTCTGAATAGACACTACAAGTCAAAACAAGCTGATGAGATTGAAAAAAAAAAGAGAGCACTACTAAAATCACAGTGGAACATCACTGGAGCAAGCTGAGTCAAGGAAGCACATTAATTAATTTATGAGTTCTCAGTTCCTTATACGTGTTAGCTGCCCAGAGTAGCTTCTTCAAAGATGTCCTAAAATGAAGTAATATAGGCGATAATCAGAGGAGGGAAAAAAAAAATTCTGCAGAAAGGCAGTAAGAATAGAATCTCAAAAACCCTGTGGTTGTACTTTTCCTGTGTGTGGAAGGGAATGGGGGTGGGGTTGCTTTAGAGATATTCATTCAGGAATATTTTCCATAAATTAACTAAATTTGAAATCACCTATAATTATAGATATTTTTAGTTTTGCATAGTAAGTATAATACTGTAGAACCAGCAAGAAAGAAAATGGTATGTGATGCATCTGTTGAGTTTAGAAATGGCAAACCAAGAGGAAAAGGATATTTTTCTCAAAAAAAAAACCCGAACCACCTCTGACGGTGGAAACAGTTAGAGGCAATGAGCAGTAAAGTTGCTCTAAGCATTATTCTCAACACATGAAATAAAGAGAAAGCAACGAAAAGTGGACCGTGGATGAGGCATGCTTCCTCCAGCACAGTCCATTCAGTGTGAGGTCTGATTAGGAAAATCTCCCAAATCTTCAGCTGAGCTTTTGCTTTCTGTAAGTGTAATGCTGGAGATAATATGAATGTAATTCAGTCGTATCAACTTATTCAGCTCCTGGAAATGAACTTTCAAGCATATGGTCATATGGTCAGACAAGCCGATATATATGAAGACCAATTCTTGAACAGCATGGTAACAGTCTGGAATTACATGCTAGGGCTCACACAAGTGGGTTTCCACAGCCATAGTCTCAATAAATAAATTTTATAGCTTGACAGTTAATCACACAGAAACACAATGAGGATTTCCAGGAAATGTTTGAATTGTTCCACTGAGTTTTTGAACAGTATGATTCATTTCTAACGGAGGAAGGAGGAATTTTTCTCTTTAAATACGGATGATTTCTTTGTTAAGTAAAAGAAAATTAATTCAAATTCTAACGGGAAACACTGCTTACTACAGGAAAATGTGGCGTAAGAACAGTCCACTGATTCTGGCCTATAACATATGGACAATATTAGCAAAACTTTAACTCATCATTCTTGCACTTTTTTTTTTTCCAAACGATCCACCTCATGAGAGTGATTTCCATGAATGGATTTTGTCTTACATTGCCCTAAATTCTTTTTATTTTTCTGGCGCTCTGATCTATCAGCCAGGCTCCTGAAATACCTCTTTCCAATAAAAATGGAACAGCTCCCCCATCCAAGATAAAGTGTTTCGGTTTTCAGAGTTCTTTGCTATGAAAAGATATACATCAAGTATATGTGGTCTACAGAAGCCTGGCTCCCAGTAAAAGCTAATTTGAACCAAGACTGGATATCCAGACAATATTTTTGAGCCCTGAAATCAATATGAAGCTGCTAAGCGCAGAGGGAGGCAATGAAACAGTGGTCTCTAGCTTGCTTACCGGTTTTCATGTAGCGCTACACTTGTAACTCGCACCCCATGCTAAGATGTCTGTTAGGTGCGTGATCTCCCGAGGCCTCCTGTAAAGACACCGGCAGAAGATCAGTTACAGTTTGGACAGGCTGAAGCACACTCTGGACCTGTCCACCCCTCTGTGGTGCACGCAGAGGGAAGGCAGTGCAATCAGGATCCCGAGTTCAGCGCTGCAATTGAGGGTTCATCTCGACATGTACTGCTTGCGGGTTAGTGCTGCATCCCCGCAAGCTCATCTGCACCCTGAGACAGTGCGAACGCAGGAATCTGTCACCATGAATAAGACCAGATGAGGGTGAGGGACTATAATAATAGGCTGAAATTCTTATTAGATGGTTCCTGATTCACTGTAAATACAATCACTTGTGATACAAATTATCTGTAGCTGGAGTATCACAGCATTAGGAACAGAACAAAAAAATCAATACTTTGTGCTCAAGGGTGTTCTCAGAAAAGAAAAGGAGGGTGCAGTGAAAGTGTTGTCACTGAGAAATTTTCCCTGTAGGAACAAAAGAAACTTTATCTCAAATGCGCTACAGAAATCCCAAAATATAAAAGGAGAATGTTATTGTTTAGAAAATCTTTTTCAGCATTACAGAAATTATATCAAAGTTTAAGCACTGGTAGGCTTTTCTACTCATAAATTACAATAGGTTAGAAATGTCCAGTAGCATTGAGTAAAATACGTAAATGTCAAAATCATTCATCGCAAAATCATTGTGCCCATCACCAGCTGTGGTTTTTTGAAGGAAACAAAAAGAAAACCCGTAACTTTTCTTAATGAAGAACTTCAAACCTCCTTGTTTGTTCTTCATATTTCAGTGAACACCAGGTTTATGATCAACTTGAGTTACTTATATACTTGGAATTTCTTAAATCAGCCTTGTTTTATATCTGCTTTATCCAGCTAATTCTGCCAAATTCGTATGTGGAAGTGGATTCTCATCTGCCTTTTTCTTTCTAAAACAGAGCGCGTGTAACGCTGGTAAGACTGGGCGAGCTTTGGCTGTCTCTGTACAAATCTGTGTTTGCTATAGGAAGAATGCAGACTGCATTTCAGAGTCATTCCTGCGTGTTCAACAATATCTCCAGGAAAAACTGTATTAAAAAAAAAAAAAGAAAGGAATAAGACCCTGGAGAAGCCTTCTCACACAATCTCCCCTTTTGTCCTGCTTTTGGTTTTGCTCTTGAGCCTGCGGTTGGCTGCAGATTTAGTGCTTCCACCAGGAAATGGAGTGAGTGCTCCAATCTGTATTTAGACAGGATCCAAACCCTTTTTATCATTTAAGCTGTTTTCATACATCCCTCTCCAGCGAGAGCAACCCTGGTGAAGTAATTACCACCTTCAGCCTGTCGCGGTAGTTAGAGGTTACTGCCTCCCCTAATCATCTGCTGGAGCTGCTTGTATAAGCAATTCCTAGCTTGTTTCACTTCCAATCAGTCTGATTAGCAAATTTTCACTATCTGTGCTCTATTTGTTAACTTGGATCATTTAGTTAAGGAGCATACAGATCTGAAAATCTACCCAATTAAAAAAAGCACTGCCTTCTACAGGGAATATTGACGTGAAGAGGTGAAGGGCTGGGGGAGCAGTAACTGCTTCAAGCTGCTATGACTCCAGACAGAAGAATACATCTGCATCAGGTTAGACTGAAGGCACGATAAAATACTTACACTGGCTTATACTTTATACTAGAACAAATCTGTCTCACACCAGCTGCAGGAGAATAGACAACACCTGACCTAGCATTAAGTTAGATTTTCACAAACGGATGGTACCTGATCTAGCATAACCTCTTCTGAGACGAAGTTACTCTTTCAAAAATGTTTATAAATATGATCTGGCAGAGAACATTTATATGAGTTCAGCAGAATGTCTTATCTGGACTCAGCATTTCTGGTCTGTGCTCACTGAAAGCACAGTTAATAGCCCACAGAAGAGCAATTCGAGTCCTTCAAAACAGGAAAGAGCACGCCCATTTCTAAATTACAAAAAGAAAATTAAAAATTGAATTTTTCTAGATGAGTAGACAGGGAAAAGAAAGTAAATGATCCATTTCTCAGGCTTTGTAGGTGTATACAAATGGTCCTCATCCTGACCCACGAGCCTGTCATTATATTTTCTCTCCCCTGTCCAGCTGATGGAGGGAAGTGACGGAGTAGCTTTGGTGGACACCTGGTGTCCAGCCAGGAACATGCCACCACAAGTATAAATGAAGAAAAAAGTAGAGTAACACTACTGTTTTGACATTATCTCCATGTAAGGTGACAAACAAGCTCTACGTGGACAGAAGTACTTTAAATACTTTTACCCGTTGTTATGCACCACCTGGTCCTTTCCTCAACATCAAGTATATGCTAGTTTTAATCTAAATATTTTATATGATCTGATTTGCCTATTGCACCTACAACATTTATTGGCATACAGTAACTTACGGTTAGTTACAGATATTACATTTTTGATGCTAAGATTGTGGATAATTTAGCAGCGGTTACTGCAGTGGCTGTGACTTTTGCTTTTTCACAGTATTCTGATTTACTCTGTAATTTTTTCCAGAAGATCTCTTAGCATAAGAGATAAGCACTGTACCTATGCCATGTTTTGTTGAATCCCCATCACAATGCTAGTGCCCTGCAGCACCTGGAAATGTGCACTGATCTCCTGCAACTCCAGTTTCAGCTTTCAAGACTAAAAATGGATTTTTCACAAACTGGCATGTGAGGGTACAAAGTGTACCCAATGATCCATAGCTCAAGTGAGTGTAACAACACCAGCCTCAGTGGTGGAAGAAGCAGTAACTTTTAGAGTCTTTGCAAGCAACAGTGCAAGAAAAAAACAGAGAGTAGTGAAGAATTTATCTTGTAAAATGCCAGGCAGTCAAGTTGTTTTACTTCTGCTGGAGGCTATTGTCAGAGTTGCTAAGTAAATGGTAGACATGGTTTTCTCTAATTGGAAAGAGCTGGGGTACCACGGTGATGTGCTTTTTATAGCACACCTAACATAAACAGATAAAAAAGAATTTCTAAATTCAGATTTTATCACTGCATGCTTTGCTCAATTCTATAGTTTACTGTGAAAGGCTTGAATCCCCCCATTTGAACGCAGAAGTAGGAAGGAAGGCCTTGCTCTCCACCACACAATCCTGTCGTACGACCCAAGTTTATTGAAGGCAAAGCAAGAAGAAGCTAGAATATGCCTTTAAACACAAAGACCAGCCAAGTCTTGCATTTGCTCAGCCCTTTTTAGCAATTCCCTGGCAACTCATGCACTTCCTGAGTGCCGGGGAGCAGTACATGTGTCTTGGAAAAAACCTGCACAAGAAGCAACATCACTAGTGCCTGCAGACTCCTTGCTACTCTGTTAAGCCATGATGCTTCCTTAGTACATGATCCAATAGAGAATGTGTGGCCTCAGATGTGACTTCACCTGTAATGTATCTATCTATCTGACTTGTTAGTGACGATAAAAGAAGCTTGAAGATAAAACATCATTTACACATTTGTGACTTGTTCTCGCCTTTCACGGTTCCTCTGAAGAGTGTATGAACAACAAAATTCTCACTACGACTGAGTCCTGAAATAAAACCCCGAATATTGCAGTCAGTTCACATTTCTACCTGTACTGGTTCCTGCAGAGTCCAGAGCTTCTCATTACGTGTGCATAAATGAAGGAGAATTTTCACATGCCCGAGGAGAGGTGGCACATAGTTGAATAAAAGACTTCAGACATTTTAATAGCTGAAAGTAGAGATCTTAGCAGTTACAAGAGAAAAAGGACCTTTGTGGGTTTACTTTCTATTTTTTCTCATTGAATGTGACCTTTCTGTCTTTCTTCTCCAACTGGCAAATAAAGGTTGTAAAAATTCAGGGCCTGACTTTCTAGAATAGCTTTTAGAAGGCCATTCCAAGTAGAAGTGGTGTTGCAGATGCCTGGTTTTTTTGAAATTCAGACAGGTGAGAATATGGGAGATGTTTCATCAGGTCCTGAATAGATCTCCAACATGCAGGAAAAGCCTGGGGTGGACTTGACCTGGTGGTCCAGGAGTTGAACATGAGTCAGAGTGTGCTCTTGAACCAAAGAAGGCCAAATGCATCCTGGGCTATATTAAAAAAAGCAAAGCCAAAAATTTAAGAGACTTAAGCCTCTAAATGGGTCTCCCAGGATTGCATCAGGAGTACTGTGTCCAGCTTGGGGCTTCCCAGTACAAGAAAGACATGAATATAAACTGGAGGTAGTCCGGTGGAAGGCCATCAAGATCATCAGGAAGCAGGAGTGTGATGTACGCAGAGAGGACCAGGTTGCTCAGCCTGTAAGAACAGAAGGACAAGGGGAGGATCTTAATGCTATCTTCAGCTGCCTAACAGAGGGCAATCAGAAGATGGAGTCAGACTCTTTTTGGAGTTATATAGTGGCTGGATGAAAGGCAACAGACACCAGCTGTCACAAGGGAAACCCCATTCAGATACTGTGAAAAATAAATTTCACAATGACAGTGGTCAAATATCAGAACAGAGGCCCAGTTTGTGAAATCACTGTCCTTGAAGACATTAAAACTTGACAAGTCATGGCCTTGCTCTAAGCGTGTCCTGCTTTGGACCGGATGACTTTCAGTGGTGCCTTCAAACCTGTACTGCACTATGATCACTTGATAACATCTTGACCTGCCACGCCTGGACCTGCTAAATGTAAGCGAAATTCCATGGAGTGCTAAGGGCATCTGGGAGCAGCCAGAAATTCCACTGTGGTCATGGAATGTCTTGGTGCTAGCAGGTTAGATTGACATCATTAAACTAAGGGAGGTAAAACTGAAATCAATAAAAGTATTTAATTACTAACTCACAGGTTAGAGGACCGCCCTCTTTTGGATACACAGACCAGTATCAAAGTGTATCTTCTTCCTTTTGCGTTCACCTGAGTAAGTGGTAGATGCTAACCTGTGTTCTGTGCTCGGTAAGAGACAGCATTGTTTCTCATCAATCTTGTGTGCACAAGACTGTGGTTATAAAATTCTCAGTGCAAATGGAAAAATCTGTGTGAAATCTGAGGAAATCAATCTCATTCTTGCAGACATATCGAAACTATATAAACTGAACACAACTCTGAAGGCACTGGCTATTCTAACACCAACTTCGTGCTATTCTGACAGGACAGCATGGAAAATAAACGAGTTTCAGTAAAATACAAAGATAATTTCAGCTAAGATCTTCTTTCTTCAAAACTTTAATGGCACGTGTCTTTTAAAGAACAGATTATGCTGATTGTAGCTCTTGCTTGCAGTAACGTACCTTGTTAAATAACACGGCTTCTGATCATCACAATTTCATCGTTACCGTTGCAGGAAATGGCTCCAGTTGTGGACATCATTCCCGGAGTGCTTCAGACCAAACAGTTTTCTAATTCTGTTCACAGAAAGTATAAATCAGGATTAGATTTTCGTAATTTGCCCACACTCTGACGGGGAGTAGCACAGCGTGCAATGTGGACCAGTCTTCAGAGAAACTACACAGACATGGGGATGAATTCTGTCACCGTTCCCGGGGACGGCGCAAAGGCTGAACTGCCACTGCGGTGGGCAGCATGGCTTTGGAAAAGGACCGATCATGGCAACAACACGACCAGATGTTCCTTTATCTCATAATAGACTATTATTTTTTACTAGAAAGAGAGCTAGTAACACAGTCTCACTTTTTATTTATGGTTCGTTAGGTCTCTTTCTTAATGTGATTAATGACATATCACTACTTAAAGCACGGGACATTCATCAGCAGAACTGCATGCCCTTAAAACAGGTGTTGAGGGAATTTGAGAATGTTACAACGCAAAGTTTTACTATTTCTTCAAGAGTCTAAAATGACAAATTGCCAAAGAACAAAGCCCATTACAATCTTGAAGTAGGAATTAATTTTTGTGTATTTATTTTGATGCATTTTTCTCTAAAGTTGCAAGGCTTTCATAAATCTGTATGTGGAGGGCATATGACTATAGATGTAAATATGAATATAGAAAAGCTAAAGGATGAGCAAGAATTCAAATTTCAAAATTTGCCAGGGCAAAATGAGAGACAGCAAGAAAGTGGGACCTTTCTTAAAGCTAGAAACTAGCTTTGGTTAAGATTTGTCCTTCTTAAGGGAGGAAACATGTTTTCAATCTTGATTACTGGGAGAGAAAAATAGGAGATACCAGAAAAATGAAGCCAGCCTAGAATACAACGCTACGGAATTAACGATTATGTAGAATACTGACCCAGAGCACATTGTACATACGACACAAAAATAATACAACTGACTTCTAAGTATCACTGTAATTAAAGCATGAAAGATCAGTTCTCAAAATCAGTTATTTATTGCACAAAATAACTGGCCACAGAGGACACTACTGATAAAACAGGAGCAGACCGGACAAGCCAGAGACCTGAGGACGAATGCCCTCAAAATTCTCAGAGAAATAGAAAATAGCCAAAGAAGTAGATAGAGGCAGTGAGTCTGGTTCCCCAAAATTTCAAGAAAGCTCTGAAATTAATTAATTAGAAATAATTGAAGTAGATAGCATTAATTATTACCTTTTAAAAAATATCTGTGCATCTAGATATAAAAAAGAACGTTTTAAAATCAGATATCATATTTTAATATTTAAGTTTCTTGTTTTACCAGGAGTCTTCAGTGACTTTTGCTTTCCTGCTCAGTTCTGTTCGGTTTTTTTATCTTCCTTCTCTTCCCAGCCCTGATTGTCTGTCTTGCTCTGTTATTTCATCTTCCCTTTCATGTATATTGTAAATTCTCTGGAGTAAAAACTAGTTTCTTTGTTATAGGTCTGCAGAGAGCCCTGCAAAACCCATCCATGATCTACAAATGGGGGGTTTCGGTGATAGCACACAAACAAACGAATAAAAGGATGTTTATTGCACTTACATCCTAACAGAAATAGATGATTAATGCATATTAAACACTGATTTTATCAATTCAGAAAAACAACAAAGGAAAAAATCTGTGGATAAACAAATCTTTAACAAAATATTTCAACACAATCTGTTGAAGTTATCACCAGAAAAACCTCCCGGTTCTGCCTTCAAAGGCAGAGCACATCCTGCAAGAACGAAAAAGAAAAAAAAAGTAGCATGCTGTACTGTCTGTCAAAAGGAGGCCTGTGAATTATGCAGTGCCTCAGTGTCCTGGTCGCCGTGGAGGATTGAAGATTGACTCTTTGGAACCGAAATTAAAGAGACATTGAGAAGTTTGACCCCAAATAAATACACATTTTTCATGGGTCCAATTTATTCAGAACTGGCTATTATAAAAATGTACATTCATACCAGAATCACTGAGGGGCTGGTGAGGAAGTGCTGAGGTCAGATATTAATAATTCCAGTCTGAAAATTCTCACCTGAGTGATGATTTCCAGTCGCCGTTTCCATTCTGGTTGTGCCCGGAGCCAGAGCCTGGCTGAACCCTAGGCAGATCCAGGACTAGGAAGAGAGAAGTAGCTCAGGTCTGCCTTACTTTCAGCTTCATTAGACTGGACTCAGCTAAGGGTCTTGATCTACAGACAGCCATTCTTACTTGTAAAACAAAGAACACAATTTTTAATACATTTTCAATTTCTTTCAACATATCACAAACTGCTTTCAGAACGTTGGCGGAAAAAAAAACAAAACAAACAAACTAAACTAAAAAAGCCAACATACCATGAGAGTCCACGTGGTTTTCTCTACCGTTTAAGAACACTTTGGCTTCCTGGGTTCCTAACCCAGTTCTTCATCACTAGTGTTTGCAGTCTATGCAAATCATACTAGGGCCAACTTCTTCCAAATGCCTTTAGTGTCACAGACCACCACAGTGGGTGGTTTTATTCACAGCAGATGTATGCTGGATGATCCTCATTGCTGTGCAGGAATGTTTGTGAATCACTGATACTACGCCAAGATAGTACTAGAAAAGCTTTCAGATAGGACATTTTACTTTCCACCTCCCTGTTCTTCCTTCTGTTTGTTTTTAAACCACTATTTCTAAAATAATGTTATTCCAAAATAATAATGTTAAAACTTTTCATGGTTTGTTTTATCTCCTTAACAACTTTAATTACAGAAACGAAATTTCATCCTTATTCTCACCTCTACCTTTGAGTATTCGTCTCCTTTTTGAACATCAACAGTCTGCTGGTAATAGATATTTCACACAAGATGTGTTAAGTGGGCTTTCACAAACGATGTTTTATAGCAGTGGTTCACCGATAACATACCAGCTACCTAAATCCGAATATGCTTTAACATAGAAGTGGAAGATTACCTTTTTGGGGGCAATTATAAATACAGACTTTGTATTTTACTTTTTATGTATTTAACTTTCTATTTCCATTTTCAGTTATTCAAATTCTTCAGTAGCTGTAAAATTGGAATAAATCTGTATCTGTTTTAGACTGGAACAAACCAGAATCAACAGGGAGAAGTAGCAGCATCAGCTACTGTCTTTCACTGGTTCACCAGTGCCCACTTCTACCCAGGCAGGGCCAGAGCTGAAGTTCTCTCTGTCTCTGGGGGAAGTTGTCCCCTTTGCCCAGCTTTCCAGTTTTGACTGGCTGGAACACAAAATCCATCGCTTTTCCAAGCCACACAACTGGAGGTCAGTCATCACTGTGAGCTTTTAGAAAAGATAAGCCCTGAACTTTGTCCAATTATATTTTAAAAACCCCACAACCCAACAGACGAGCGCTCATCTACTGTTGCTTACCTCCAGCCTGACCTTCTGGACAATGTCAACTGCAGTACAGCACTGCGTCATCTTGCTGGGAAAAACAGGTTTCAGAGCAGGTTTACAAAGAGGAAATGATAATTTTTGTTGTCTTTACTGTCCAGCTTTCATCTATTCAAGCAGTCATACTGATGCACAGAAAAGTAAAAGAATAATAGCACAAAGTATTTATGTTTTTGCATGTGATAAAAGTAACTTTTATCCATCATTGGGAAAAAAAATGTCTAGCAACAAAATCTGGGTTTATTTTTTCCTTTTAACTGTCTTTAACTGCTTTTAGCAGCCCTCACATTATTTGTCTTAGTCAACTTCATACCAACATACCTTTTTGTTTTTAATTTTTGTTTCCAAGCCATCAAATGTACTTGCTCCTTTTATGTGATTGCTCCTTCGATTACAGACTGTCTGATGAAGTTTTTCTCTGACTCTACATGAGAAGCACTGTAGAGACAGCATTGTTTCTGCTGCTAAACATCTGTGCCATGCAAAGATACTGCCTGGGAAATGAATTAGGCATGAATTGGTTTTTTATATCCCCATATAAACCAAATACAAAATAAATCAAATTATTGTTTAATACACTTAATTATTTTTTAATGTGTCACAAGTCACATAGCATATGTCCTGTAAAAAGCATTTGGTTTGGTCCTCTGAACATGTCATGTATATGCTAATGATGAGAGATGGCACCACAAGTTCTCGCCAGAGTCACAATCCACTGGAAAAAGAAAAAAATTAGTTCCAAAATAGAGTCCTACTCTAAAAACTGTGTTAGTACAGGCGTATTTCATTTTGAAAAGGGTGCATTACTTAGAAATTCCTTTCTCTGAACACAGTGACTAATCCATTTTAGTGATTAGTATTTTCCACAGAATCGTTGATGTTGGAAGGGACCTCTTGATCTCAACTACTCCATGCCCCTGCCCAAAGCAGGGTCAGCTAGAGCAGGCTGCCGAGGGCCCTGGTCCAGTCTTGTTTTGATTATCTCAGGAATGCATCTTTCACAGACGGGCTGGGCAACCTACCTGACCTGCTTAACTGCAGCAGGGTTTGTTTCTTACTTTCATCTTGGATTTCCTGTGTGATGATTCGTGCTCATTACTGTTCGACCTGTCACTGGGCACCACTGACATCTGACTGTAAAGTTCAAAGGGATTTAATTCTAATAATAGTTTATATAAGAAAAAAATGTAAATCGGTTTTTAAAAATGTATTTTCTGTTTTGGAAAAATGCACTTAATCTACAGTGCGGCTTCTCCACAACCGAATTCCTGGTTTTGGTGAACACTGGACTCTCAGAATGTGGTAAAAGACATTGCAGTAATGAATTTAACAGTAAAAGGAACTTTGACAACTAAAAGAAACAGCAGCTTGTTTGTAAATGATTTAATAGCATTTGCTTGGCTCTACACAAAAATATGGCATAATCCAAATTATTTTGTGACCTAACAACACTGAGATCAGCAAATTTCTGTTACAGGAGTACACAGTCATTAAAATGTAGATTATGGGTATCACTAACTATATATAATTTTACTTTGCCTATATTTACTTACACTCACAAATTTATGTATCTACACATGTAATCCACGTATTCAGTTGGGCAACATTTGCATTTACTAAGCTCTCCATTTTTAACAAGCCTGATATAAGGAACCTGTTAAATGCCTACAATATGTTCACCTTTCACAGTGCATAATAAAGTCAAACACACTCTTACAGCTACTTCATTGCAAACATACTGGCAAAGAAATGAAATCTTTAAAGGAATGAACTCATCTGAAGGTGGTGATTGAAACCATTTTCACATCTCAGGAAAGCAGCATTTTAACATTGCTTGTCACAGACATCCTGTCAGGCCTTCACGTGTCCCAGATAACACCTTTGGTACAGCATCAGAGTGAACTTTTGCCATGGATTCTACCGCAAAATCAGATCAATGCATTGTACCCATGGGTTGTTGTATTCAAATGATAATTTTTGCTTGCTTCTTGCTATTCACTGGGAAATAACCAGCTCCCTGTGACTCATCATGTAGTGGGAGTTCAATGCCAAGCCTGCTTGCACACAAAAGAAAATTACATAATTATACTAAATTTTGCAAATCAAAAACTTCTTTGTAATTGCCTTAAGTTATTTTATATTCCATTTTCAGAAAATGCTTCCCTGTGTAGCTATTTAGCAGGAACATTTATTATAAAAGTTAATTATAATTTCTTAAAGAATTAAACAGGGGTTTTGGTTCTTTTGGGTGGTTCTTTCAACCAAGGAATATCTCTGTTATGCACATTGAATTTTGGGTTTATGTTTTGGGTTCGCTCACATTCTTGACAATCTGATTAAGGCAATGTCTCTTATTTTTACTGTACATGTATCTGATCTGTACTTCATATTTTATTGAAAAGATACACTATCAGGGGAAAAAAAACCCAAACAAATGAGTACTGGTCTTTTTAAGTCTCTGAACTAATTTTAACTTAAGGACTTTCAAAACACCACTTCACTGCAGGAAAGAAGAGTCAGGCAGAAAATGTATTAAAAACTGAAGTTTTTCCACTTTCTGACATTTATTTTTTGGGTCTTCTTGGAGTCCAACACTGCCAATCCAGCAATCAACAGCTATTTCTGACATGCCGCTTGCTAACATTACTACAGACTGTCACTTTACTCTCCAGAGAAAGTGATTGCTTAGGAAGACTGCACTGGTAAGGAGGAGAAAGAAACCAAGAAAATCACTTCTAGTAACTGTTATGTCAATTTGGAGACTGACTGGAACATCAAAGACCTATCCTTATTTCTTATGACAGCGTAGAACCAAAAAAAGTCTCAATGCCTTGAACCACAGCTCCGTCTGGTTCCGAAAATACCAGTTTCACTAAACAGGATTTCTAGACTGCAGGTGAGTGGGGAGAGCTAATAAAGGACTTCTCATAATTTAATGATAACTGGTCACAGATACTGTTTAGTCACTTCAAATGCTTCAGAAAATTGGATTTTGATGAGGTTTCTGCACCTTAATTTCCTCTCCCTATGCATTTCTACCAAGGACTATTACATAAACTCCTGACTGAAAGCTAGCCCACACTGCATACTTCGAGATGTTTTATCGCCTTTGTGAACGTTAGACAACCTGCTCATATTTACCACCTACTAACAGAACGGGACAGAAAATAAAATACATGCTGTATTTTCTCCCATCTTTGGCACCTTGCTCTGCCTTTCTTTGAATGTTCCGCAAACCAGCCCTTTCTGTTTCCCACTTTTCCCCCTTTAGCTCCACTCATAGAAAGCAGAGAAAGGGAACAGAATGCTCAGCCTAATACTGTACAGGTGACAAAATATTTCTTTTCCCTCTACTTTGGGGACAACTTTAAAACACGTTTCACAGCTGCTTGACACATCCACAACTCCTTCTGCCTGAATCCTGGCTGAATTCCAGTCTCATAATTACATTCCACCTACCTAAAATTCTCCCTTTAGTTCAAGCAGGATAGTGTGCCATTTTCTGAGCTCTGTTACTTTGCTTACAAACTCCCACTGAAACTAAAGAGAAAGGCAGGCAGGATTTGGTTCACTGGTCTAAAAACATGATATACAATGAACCCATTGTTCAGCAAAGCTAGTGAAACTATTTCCACAGACCTAGGTGGGAACACGGAATCAAAAGCTGTTGCTGACCAGTTAACATACTGGTCTGTGACGGGATTTAAGCTCTTGTTGTGCTTGATTCAGTCATGTGGAATGAAAATTCTTTGATAGAGAATCTAGAACTCATAAGCCAATGCCCAATACAAACTTCGTAACAGCGGTCCCCCTCTCTGAAAACAGATAAGTGGCTCTATTTTTATTTCATTGGGGAATCAAAAGTTTCTAAGACTTTTTTTCCAGGAAAGAGAAATGTCAGTCACTAGTGGCATTTGCTTTTCAGGTCCTAATGGAAATCTTAGTCTTGGATTAGAGGAGTGACTTGCATCTTCTAGAAGTTCTAGGCTTTCCTTTCTTTATTATCGCCTTTCAGTCATCTGAATTTTCATTTGTACTGGAATAATATTACTGAACTTTTGCAATGCTCAAACTCCTGATTACTAAACACTCACGAAACCCGAAGGAAGATCCGACAGGTTAGAGAGTTAGAAGGACTGACACTTGGAAGATAAAGGCAGTTTAACATGAGTAAAATATAGACCATTAAGTAGTAAGATTTTCAGAACTTTCAAAATCTCTTGGTGTTTAAAAATTAAAGCCAGAACAGAGAAGAATAATTCATAAGAGGAAGAAAGGTGGCATCTTGAAGCATATGAGAAGAGCGGCTGTAACTATAGATAGAGAAAACTGATCTTGGAGAAAGAAAAATCATCAGTGTTAATAAAATGAGAAAAATTATGTGAGGTAGAGTTAAGACAGACAGACAAAGTTAAAAATGAGGACAGTAGAAAAGGTAAATTGACATTGTCCTTTGCTTAGGGTTGCAATTAATTCTTTTCCTTTAGTTTATGGCAGAAGCATGTATTCAGCATTTTCTTTATTATATTCATCACCGTGAAGTTTGTGGTTAGATTTGCTAGTAAGATGACAGAGGGACTTTGTCAGTAATTTGCCTTGGTTGCTCAGTGATTGCCAGTCTGTTGTGATATATATTCACACAGAACATATTTGTTTGCCTGTGAGTAGGAGGAATGGAAAGAGGAGAAAAAATTGGTGTGGACATGATGACCTCCGCTGTGAATCTTACTAAGTGGCCAAATGGTTGCTGCGAATTCATGTGATGCTCATGCTCTTTTAGAAACAGCACAATGGCTACACACAGCACGCACCCAAGTGACGTATTTTCCCCTTTGTATCAGTGGTATCACCCCAAGAAAGCACTTTTAAACCTGCTGAATGCTGAGTGTAGAGCCGGCTTGCTCTGACAGCTAATAACAAGAAACTGAGAGCCAGAAAAGTCTGTCTTAATTCTTTTTTTTCCTCCACCTACTCTTATGCCTTAGGGAAAGTCACTTAACTTCACTAAGAACCTCCTGTACCTCAAAAAAGAGGACAAGAGGAACACAAGATTTTGTCTACTACTTTGAATATGTCAAAACTAACAACAGCTGGATATAAGGGGGTTTGTGTCCTTTAATAAATGAACAACATGCCTATTACAGTCATTTGCGTGTGTGTGGACATAGTTATCTTCCTACCGCAGAATCACAGAGTGCCAAACTCTGACCTTAGGGACATGTTACTGGTGCGAGGCCAATGACACGAGGACTATTCACAATATTTATTAATGTTCACTAATTGCATACCATACAAAATTGCATCTACACTCAGTAATTGTAAATACTTTATATTAGAAGTTAGAGACACCAAACATTTTCCCCCAAGCTGGAATTGAGAATTTTCGTGAGACTTCCTCCTGTAGTCCTTTTTACAGTTCCTCTCACCAATCTTCTGTGTGGCAGCACAGGCAACAACTCCTGTTTTTCCGGGACAGTTCTGAACCTGCTGAAGCAGTCTAGCTCACCTGCTTTTCAGTCATTAGTAACGTCTGCCTGTGCTGTACCTGATCTTCTCTGATCATTCTGTCTTCCATTTGTCTAATATTTTACATTTTCCAGTTGAATTATTGCACATGTTTGCTGATTATATGCAAACTGCAGCTGCCTTTTAAACAAGCTACAAGTTTAGAAATGCACTGGACATCAGAAGAAAATTTCACTAGCAGCAGGTTTTCCAGATGATGAAGAGACAGAATGCTAAGAAAACTAATTTACTTTTTGTGTGAGGTAGAAGGGTTATATTCCTCTGGGCCTTTATTCCTGGGCATGCCACTTTGCAAATGAAACACACCACTGAGAACTGTATGAAGAAAAGCATCATGAATACTAAGTTAGTCTTGAGCTGCACAGGAATATAAAATGCATTGGTTCTAGTTAAAATTGATTTCGCCTTGAAAATAAGTATTGGATTCACTTTCTCTCTGTCCCCAAAACACTTAGACAGACGGAAAATACGACTGTAGCTGCTGTATATTACAGTGGTAAATACACGGCCAAGCAAGTCAGAAACCCTGTCGGTAGTTTCAGTAAAACCCATTTCCATTGTTTCACCGCAAAGGGCTACAGCCTCTAGAATGAACTCACAGAGTTAATACGTGTTGATTAAAAAAATGAGCAACTCCTTCCCCTTCCCTGCCCAGTACTAACAAGATATAACTGGAGCAGAGCAGTTTCCAGAAGGTCGGACTCACTAGTTAGTTACTATGGAATTATCAAAATAAAGGAGAAGAACAAATGGAGCTCACACCATCCATCCCATTTACGTTCTGAGCAGAAGTTCCTAAGAAGTTTTTCATTCTTCCTTTTCAAAAAAAAGCTCATGAAGGAAAGGAGCTGCATGTAATTACAGGAGCAAAATTGCATATATTGATGTAGTAAATGTGGCAGCTGTTGGATTCTCCATGACTCTCTTTATATTAAATTAAAATAAATTACTGATCTAAAATTTTTTAGTCATTACTGACTTTAAGTAAGGATACTGATGAGTATTGATGAGATTAAGGACACTAATAGAACCCAACTTTCACAATCTTTTGAAGGCCCAAATGACTTTGAATATCTTAAACCTTTAAAACTAATTCAAATATATTTCGCATGTGGAAGTCAAGGAACTATAGTACTTGACAAAGATTTTAAGCTTTTCATATGGAATCCTTCACAGTCTGCCTGTAATTGAAACGTGCAACCAATTTCTGCTATACTGTAAAATATTCAGTAGTATTTAAAGGTTTATTGATGGTACTGATTCTTGTCACCGGAGAAGGGCAAAGTCAGTCAATCTAGGGCTGTAAAAGAGACTTTTAGATGCATTTCCTCTGTCCTCCTTAGGCAGCACCAACTCTACTCCTTATCAACCTACCTTCGCGAAAGAAAAGCACAGCAGATATCATTTGATTAAGACTGATACAGGGAACAATTACGATTTATTCAGTTGAGAAGGATAAGCAAATTGTAACTTCCTTAACTCCACTTTCATTATATTCTAAAATGAGACACATCCTGCAGGTATAGACTGAGCATATTGACCAGGCATTTAGCTTCAACAGCAGGTAACTTCCCATCTGACTTCAGAAAGGTAGTCTGCCTTTGCGGTGCCAGGTTTCAGGTCAAAAATACTGTGGTAGACGGATACCGTCTCACTCGGCTGATTCAAAATCACTCTAAACATTTGGCTAATTCCTTTGCACGGGCAGCTGGGGCTTTTGTTTGGGTTCTTGGTTTGCTTGCGCCTGTAGAGGTTAGTTTGATAGATGCACAAGCACATGAACTTGTAGTGCTGGATATTCCGATAATGAATAGATCCGGTATCATTACTGTGGAAACAGAGCCTGAATCAGAGGGGAAAAAGTGCTTCCACTAGGCACAACTCTCAAACATTTCCATTGCTTTAACTTTCAGGCTCTGGGGCAGGCAAAACAGCCTTGAAATTTAACACAAATAAAAACCAATATAAACAAATGACCTCATTCTGTTATGAGAAAGGAAGAATAAAGGTTGTACACAAACCAGTATGAACCAAAAGACCTTATTTGCACAAGTCCTTGTGCAGCCACAGGGTGACTCATTAGATAGTCAGAGGTGGGAATGCCTGCGCAGAGATGGCCCCTGACCTGGTAAGACTTTTTGCCTAGGCTACTTCTAGGTGGAGAAATAGCCACCAGAGTTCATCAGTAGAACCCATCAGAAGTCTAAGATACATCTGTGAGATCACGGAGGTCTCGGGGAGGCAGAGAGGAGAAGACATATGCTGTAGTATTCCAGGCTTGGGCTACACACTGTTAATGAAAACACTGGGTGAAAGTTTTCTGTAAAGCTGCTCAGGGGTGAGTTGTGAAATATGAGGAAAGAACTAAAGGAAATTGTAAGGCATTGGAAGCGAGGAAAAAACGAACTTACATACTGCAAACTGAAACAGAGTTGTGTATGAAACTAGGACACGAAGCTTAGGCAGAACATTCTCCAGCCCAAGAACCCTGCCTACTGCCAGATTCTGCAGAGAGAAACGCCCGCTGTGCTGGTGAACACGGTGCGCTACGCGATGGCACATCGGTACGCGGTGCTCTGCACTGGTGCAGTGAGGACACTGGTGAGCTGTGCTGTGAGGAATTCAGTGTTCTAAGAGCCTTCACTCAGCAGGATCTGTTGGTTCGCCACCTCCCAGCTGTTCTTCTCTTTCACTATCTATGTTGGGCGACTGCACATTCTGGTTTAAAGTATGGCAAAAGTCATCATCTTTCTATCGTAATTCCTATTTTCTTTAGTATTCTCTGTAAGGCTTCTGTAAATTCATCCACTATTTTTCTGCTGCATTGCATAAATAATAGATATTTGCCTTTAAGGATCGATATTTTCTTGATTTTGCATGAAAACTGTATGAACTGGGAATATTCCTCTGTTCAATTTCGTACCTCTGCACTAGTACAGGCGTTTCTGCATTATGTCACACCACACTTTTACTATAGTCCCCCTTTACCTCATTACCTACTGAAGCTGCAGCTAATAACTACAACAAAACACTCACTCATTTGGGTCTCCTTTTGGTGTACTTTTGATTCTTTATGGGAAATCCCACTTTCTGCATCTCTGTACCAAACTCTCCCATAGTTGACTTCCGAGCTTCAGAGCTTTATCCTACCTGAAACGTTATTCTCCAGGGTTGAATACATTCTGACAAAGCACAGAGGTATTTTTTGCCAACCCCCCCAAATATATGCTTTCCCCCGAAAAATCTCCAAAGCTTTCTGCAAATTATTCACTTTGTGATTATGCATACTCTTTCCACACATGGAAAAGCACTTGTTCAAACTAAGAATTAGCTGCCTGTTATCTTTTTTTCTCTCCTTGGATCTCAGACATATGCAGACAAACCCACACAGTCCTCTACACTTTTTAAAATGAAGCCAATTTGTCTGCTATTCTGATGCAGGATGTATCAGGAGAATAATGCTTCCAAGAAATCTGAGTGAAGCTTCTTGAGATTTGTATCAAATTTGCTTGTTCGAGATTTGATTTTCTGTTCAGCAGAGTTGTATTTTTTCAAAATGACCTGGCATTTTTTCAAAATGACCTTTGCTTTGCCTAGTTGAGCATGGTGAACAGTATCTCTTGTATAATTCTCCTGGGGAAAGATAGTGAGATAACGAGACATATTTAGGTACACAAAGTAGATCCAGTTAATACAGATACACAATTACAGGAAATTAAATTCTAAATGCTCCTGTGTTAAAAGCATATCTATGAAAGCCTCATGAAGGGCAGAGAAAGACCTCATAAGGATAAGACAGTCATCTAATAATGGGACAAAAGAAGAGATACTGTTGAGTAGGAATTGGGATGATCATAAACTAGTAGTTGCAAGTTCCGCCCTTACCTTATTGTATCTATCATTACAGCACCTGAATGCCTTCAAACATCCTCTGGGACATTTTTTGAGCCTACTAAGTTCCCACGTAAAATAAATGATTAAACTACAGCTAAGTTGAAAGGCTAATGTATAGTCTTTAAAGCCACTGAAAATTGATAAAGATCGTTGTGTTCAGTGCTTACTCAGCCTATGAATTTACTCAGTTACCAGTTTTTCACTTATTTCTTATATACAGTTGCAAATACTTTAAAAATAGTCTTCCTTTGCAGAATAAAATCTAGAATCTGCCCTCCACAGTTCATTTTTAGTTTAAGAATTCCTAAGCCTAGGACAACAGATGTCTTACATTTGGGAAGGCATTAATGTGCTTGTCCTGCTTTCATTAGAATGTCATAAATCTAAATCAGAGAACACTGATTTTAATCCTTGTATTTTTCTGATGCAAAATCTAATCATCAATCACAACAACTAAAAAAAGTAGAAAAAAATTAAGGATATTGGACCTGGAGCTTTGGGTCTAAACATGCACTAACTTTGTGAGTAATGACACTTGTGCAACGGATGACACGTGCTGTGCCTTTTGGGAAGGATGAAGGGTCTCTTTTCCTAGCATGCTTATTTTATGCAGGAGAAGGCAGAGTGTGTCTTTCTCTGTGGATTTTGCCTGCCCAAAATGTACCAGGCAAAACTCATAATAGTTTATGTTTGTTGAAAATATGAGTGCGGTTTGGCCCAATAATACTACTATATAGAAGTAATGTAAAATAGAAATGATAACGTTGATTTTAAACCTCACTGAATATAGGAAGAGAACATATTATCAGGGAGAAGTAGAGTTGCATTTTGTGCATTGAGTTGCAGTCTGGAGATAATGAACATCTACCCGGTTAATGAGTAACAGTCTTACACCACAGTGATATGAGGAACGTCCTATATAGAGAGACCCCAAATATATTCTCTTTCTTTCAGTTAGTGAACAAAGACTGGCTTGGATTTGAACCCATTTTTCAGTAGTTTCACTCTACAAACACGTTTCAGAGGTAGCTTATTGCAGGAACTGAAGTTGCACATCCTGCAACTGCACTTAAGTAACTACATCCCTTACAAGAAGGCAAAGTTAACTGTTACCACCTTCTTGGCATCAATTGTTTGAAGAGCTGGGGTACACAAGGAGAGACGGAAACGTGTCTTAAAAACATTACGCTTGAAAGAACAGCACATAGGATTAAACCAGATATTGATTACTGTGCTTTAAGAAACAGCCCAGCGAAGCCATAAAAATGCAAAGCTCTATTTTTCACTCACATTCTCCCAACATGATTTACTCTCTGTCACTTGTTAAAGTTTCTTATAGTTAGGGAAAGTCTGAGATGATTGCACCATTTTTGTAACATAAAAGGAAAGCATTAAATTGAATGTTTCTGCTTGAAAGCTCACTGTGTTATCACTAGGTCATCTGCATAACTACTAAAGGACGTACTTTGTTTTTTAGATAGGTTTTAATAAAAGCCAAACAGTACAAATGATCACTTAACCTGGAACATTTGAAAGAATACCCAGAGAACCTTTTAACTGAGGTTTCCAGTACTACCATCTCCTGGCTGAGCTAAATAACAGAAAGTGATTTTCAAAATAATAATGTGATGCTTTTATTATGAAAGAATAAAGGTGGAGAAAAAAATCCACACCTTTTTCATGTGTCCATGTGTTTTTGTTTCTTAACATGTAATAACAAACTTCCTTACAAGACTGTGTATTGAGTACATCTGTTTGAACTTGACTTCAATCAAGCTATAATTGGGGCAAAACATCCTTTTCAAAGTCACTTACTTTGTCCTAAAAGTGATAAATTATAGAAGGATAGAAAATCAGAACAAAGACAGGAAGTCTTCAGAAGAAACTGCCAGACACCAGTTCCTATACATTTACATAAGAGCAGCTCATGTAGTACTAATGTGGAATTCATGGCTAAATCTCAGATTTAAAAGAGGTCACATACCACATGACAGATTTCTTGTAGAACAATCTTGATAATTTATTCATCAAGATGGTATCAACTAGGATATGACAGCGGGGAAGGGAAGTAGAAACAGAAAGAGCAGGATGGGGAAAGGTGTGGTAGACCTGGAATATACTGGACAGATTTTAGAACAGGAGGAGAATGTTATTATTAGGAGCCAAAACTGAAAATGAGAACTAAAAGCAGGTAAAAATAATATAATCACAGATCTAATAAGATAGCACCATGTCTGTACAATAATTATAGTGACAAAAAACGGGAGCGGAAGCAAAAAGCACTACAGTTGGAAAATATAGCACAAAAGATCAAGAACAGAGTAGACTATAACACTGTGATTGAAGGGCATGCAGCAATAAGCACAAAAATGTGGAGAGGGCATAACAGACATTTCGGATAAATCATCAGCATAGGAGCACTTGAGGAAATCCTCAGTAATTCAGATGCAGGAAAAGGAAAGATGTTATGTTGCTGACATAAAATTGTTGAAAGAAAAACAAAAGGAGAGGAATATGCACTAAAAAAAAGTAGATACTTGAGGAGCTAAACAAAGATGAAGAATAAAGATAAACAAGGTGCCGTGTAAACAAGTGATAAATTAATAGAGTTCTATTACAAAACAGAAAACAACAATGACTTGCAGAAATAAACAAATAAACTACAGTATATTGATAGCATGGACAGAAATTCTCAGGGTCACAAGCAATGAAAGAGTACTAAAAATAAAAAAGGTAATATTGTCTATGGAAACAAAAAATTAATTATTGATGGGGAAAAACAATGACACTGTAGTTTTGCTGTACATCACCTCACCAATTAAATTCTTATTTGTAATGGAAATTCTTAGGAGTCCTAGTTTTGAAAAAGGTAACACAAGAAGCATACAAAATTTGCTACTTCTATTGCTCGGAGGATTTCTCTATAAGCCTTTAAAAATGGGGAAAACATGCATTGAAAATCTTCCTTTAGTTCACTGTAGCTTACAGAAACACCTTCCGAGTCCAGCAGAAACCGGTGAGACGCTCAGCAGAGATTCGGTGTCCCCCTTGGGTACGCGGCTGTCGTTTGCCCACCCCAATAACGCAAATCCTAGTCTAGTGGCTCTGAAAAAACAACACGTTCACTTCCTTCTCCTTCAGTTATTCATGACAATAACTTCCCGCTAGCAGTCAGTTTACCAGGCGAGTACGGGGAGCCAAATTACACTGTTCACTTCCTAGAGAAATTGCAACAAAACTGTTGTTAAGCGTGACTGTTGCTTGCTCAAGTTCTGAATAAGATTTTCAAATACCAGTTGAGAACACCTGAGTGGTGTTTGCTTTTCAGGTGAAATAATTATTTTAAACAGACCTAAGTTGTAGAAAAATCTTGCAGGTTTTTGTCTTTGTTTTTTGTTTGTTTTTCATAAATTGGCCCCTTTCAACACAGACCCAATAAGTCCCAGAATGGAAGTTGATTCTGTTGCCGTCAAGGTAGATTGCAACAGCCACTGAGAGAAGATAGAAACTAATTCAGTACTAGTTCTTCATGCCCCTATTACAGGTCTATTCTCTTTGTGCTGTGTTTGAGCACCCAACACAATGTGACTGGGTGGTCTGGAGAAGAACAAATGAGGAACATAAGTTCTGGCACAAACATGTGGAAGTAGTTGTTCTATTACATACCCACGTCAAGCAATGCAATCAATCATAATTCGGACACTGAGTGGAGGATACACTTTGGCACCAAAGGACTCTTGAAAGCAGAAATACATTAACGGTTATCATCTCAGAACTAATCCCTTTTCCCCCCCTCCATTACATACCTTGTCAGGTTTTTCTACTGCAGCCCAGAAAGCCAATAGTTTCCCGGGCTGCATCAAAAGCAGCGTGGCCAGCAGGTCGAGGGAAGTGATCCTGCCAAAGAACAAATGAGGAACATAAGTTCTGGCACAAACATGTGGAAGTAGTTGTTCTATTACATACCCACGTCAAGCAATGCAATCAATCATAATTCGGACACTGAGTGGAGGATACACTTTGGCACCAAAGGACTCTTGAAAGCAGAAATACATTAACGGTTATCATCTCAGAACTAATCCCTTTTCCCCCCTCCATTACATACCTTGTCAGGTTTTTCTACTGCAGCCCAGAAAGCCAATAGTTTCCCGGGCTGCATCAAAAGCAGCGTGGCCAGCAGGTCGAGGGAAGTGATCCTGCCACTCCGCTCTGGTGAGACCTCACCTGGAGGTGAGCATCCAGCTCTAGAGTCCTCAGCACAAGAAAGATACAGACTTCTTGGAGCAGGTCCAGAGGAGGGTCACAAAAATCACCCAAGGGCTGGAGCACCTCTGCTGTGAGGACAGGCTGAGAGAGTTGGGGTTGTTCAGCCAGGAGATGAGGAGGCTCCAGGGAGACCTTGTAACCGCTTTTCGATACTTACAGGGGGCCTGCAGGAAAGATGGGGAGGGACTTTTAATAGGGTTTGTAATGACAGGACAAGGGATAACAGCTTTAAACGAAAAGAGGAGAGATTTTTGACTAGGTAGAAGAGAGAATTTTTTTACAATGAGGGTGGCAAGATGCTGGCACACGTTGCCCAGAGATGTGGTAGATGTCCCATCCCTGGAAACATTTCAGGTCAGGCTGGACAGGGCTCTGAGCAACCTGCTCTAGTTGAAGATGTTCCTGCTCACTGCAGGGAGGTTGGACTAGGCGACCTTTGAAGGGCCCTTCCAACCCAAACCATTCTGTGATTCTATCAGTCATCAGCAGCAACACCCAGAACTGCAGGTAGATTTAACATAAATAACAAAGGGAAAAAAATGTTGATTGCTCATAAAATATCAAGGCTTCAGTTGGACACTGAAATATTGTTTGGTTTGGATACTTCTCAGACAGAGAAGTATCACGGCAGGAAGCCAAAATCTGCAAGGCTGTGATGTTAGCCTATCAGACAAACGATTGTGATAACTCACCAGCACAGAGTTTATCTCCCATAAGAACAGAAATGACGAGATGAAGAACCTGTTCTCAGTCCTGGCCCTTGTGCATTCCAGGAAGTTTGTGTCTGCCACTACCTAGATAAGGTCAGAGGAAAAAAAGTAACCACACTGGCATCACAGAAGTTCTGAATTCTTCAATTTGTATTTTTTTATGTGCTGCTGCAAAATACCTTTTTTAGTAAACACTACAAAAAACGTAGTCAGGGAAGACTGCCAGCTAAACACATTTTTAGTTCTATGTAGAATTTAGCATACGGCGAGACCTCCACACAGTCCCTTAGCTGCAATGGGACATCAGAGATGAAAAATTGCTAGGTGCTAAACTATTAGGGTGAGTTCCCAATTCCTTGCCTTTTCCAGCTGATAGCTGGAAGACTGTAAAGTTGGGGATCAGAGTTCAAATCAAACTTTCTATGCTTAAGCTCTGTCCTGAATATTCTCAAATACAATTAACCACATAACAAGGCACGGTTGAATCCTCGGGACAATAATGTTAGGGACAAGATGGGCAGCTCTTTTCAAACAACAGGATTGGAAAGACATGAATTTGATTCCTGTGAAGAAATTGTCAATAGTATTTGATGATGGTGACAGCCACAGCCAGTCCCTTCAGCTGTCTGCTAGGCAGCTGGTTCTGGGGACTGTGTGGGTAGGTAAGATGAGTCTGTCCCAGGAGAAACGTATGAGCTTGGACTACGATTAAGGGTTTCCGATCCCTGTTCTACTTCTCATAGTGAACCAAGGCCAACTTCTGTGCTAAAGTGATCACCAGATGCAAAGAGCTGGCCAGGCCGATACCACGATACAACACAGGATAGAACAGGGCTGCTGGATGGCTACTTTGCCATTCAATTAAAACTTCTAGATTGTGGTATTGGAATTTCCAGTGAAGTGGAATAACATATTTGAATTCGATTGGTCTACTAACTGGACAATCCAACAAAGAGCAAGCTAGCCAGCATCCTGCCTTCGCAAACCCCAGAGTTCTCTGTTTTCCTGGAAAAAGAAAAAAGAAAGTATATCAGGACAATCAACTACTTGATTTTTACTGAATATATCAATAGTTATGTGTTCTCAAAGAAAAAAAAAAAGGCAACCCACTGATTCTGTGAAATCTGCATTTCCAGTTAGAAAATTCCTTCCCTGGAAACAACTCCAGAAAACAAAAATCCATTCTGTGAGATTTGCATTTCCTTTTAGAAAATTGCTTGCCTAGAAACAACTTCAGTGCAAGTCTCTCTCCCTATTCATATTCACATATTGTGGTACCGTAGGAAGTTATGACCGAGGATCAATGCACGCAGGCATTAATCTAGATATTTTGTTCCCATAAAGAACTAAAATATATTTGATTTTTTACTGAAATTGAAAAATATTGCATTTGTCCTGAAACCAACCATCCTAAGTAGCAGGGCAAACTGACCTTATTTACTAATATAGTAAGCAACAATTTTGCACCTTGTTGGACAGGGCTCCAGTTTTATTTTCTCCTCTGACAGGTTTAAATTATTTTCTTGGTTGACAGATAAGAACTCACAAGAAGCCCTGTAATTTAATTAATCTTTTTGGTTCTCCATTAAATATCCAAAAATATGTGTTGGTACCTTGCAACGTTTTATTGAATTAATGAGATGATGGTTCTTTGGTTTGGAATATTTGTAGTAATTAAACTCAATGTAAGAATCCCCACAGCTGATCAGAGGTGTGAAAGGCATCTTAGAAGTAAAACCTATACAACACCACATCGTCTGTACTTCTCAGCTGCTCAGTCATACGTCAACAGATTCTATAGGCTACCTAACAGCTTGTGTTGTGAATACCTTATCGCAAAAAAAAAAACCCAGACAGAAATACCTTGCATTCCTTACCCAGAAAATGATCTTTCCAAGCCTTTTTTCTTATGATGCTCTATCATAAATTTAGTGCACAAGGATAATTGATCCAGAGGTAATACCTTTGTATTACCACCAAATGGAATCTGTATCAGGAAACCCAAAGGACAGCTGACATTTAATCGCTGACAAATTCTTGCTGCTTTTTAAATGTGATCTGTATGAAGCTTTTAAACCGATACATATTAATGAGCTGATCTTTGACCTCGCAAAATGTCCAGCAGGTTTGTGTTCTGAAGGGTTCAAAATGCAGAGTACCATGGAACGTGCAGCAGTAAACTGTCGTTTCATCGTGATATCATCTAAAAAGCAGTTATTTATTGTAGCCCTTCATGTTTAGTCACTGTAGGAACTGCAGGACCAGAATCTCTCCCTTTACAGGTTAATATTTTAGCTTTGGGAAGAAACTTGGGGTACCTGCTATGGATGTCGAATTATGTGGAAAGAGGTAGAGATTATGGATGCCTAAAATGCATTGATTAACTGTGTGCATCCGTCACTTCTACAGTCATTTCTGATACTGCATGGACTAGCTCAAGCAGTGTGAAACCAAATATTTAAACTCTTCTTCTAATATTTATAGACAAAATGTCAATTGTCATAAATATTGATTCAGTTTCGCTTATTTTTATATGTCACATAAGTACGCAAAATGCATAAAATTCCCAGAGCTATGTTTTACTGTGTAAGTATCAAAATAGAACTGCTTTTCTTAGATCTTCAGTTGCTACTGACTGTGAATACTTTAAACTACAGGGAAGGATACAGACACAAGTTCCAAAATAGGCTTTGCGTTTCTTCCTTCCAAAAATCTGTGACTTCTAAAACACAGGTGAGACTGAACTCTCAGTAGATAGTAATTCTGGCTTGTGATATACAAAGAATCAAGCTGCGTTGTGAAACATCTAGTTAAACAACAAACACACCTTTAGAAGCCGACAGTTTCACAAAAGGTTTCTCAGAAATGGTAACTCGCACTGATTTATGCTAGAATGGATGGATAAAAATCCCCAAAATTTTCAGTTGCTTTTAATAAAGAAAAAAATATTTTGGAAAAAAAAAAAAAAAAAGGCAACAAAACTCCCTGTATCCTTGGTTTCCTTCAGAACGTAATAATAGCTATTTCTTCACAAAGCTATAGTGTTTACTAAGAAATCTGCTCCTAGGGTAAACTGTTATTACTTCAGCAGTCTCCTGGCTCCAAAAGGAATGAAAATCGTTTCAAAAATGCAGGATGTTCATGAAATGGAGAAATGGATGATGAATTTGTGCTCCTTACCGCACCTTTTCAATTGCTCGCTTTTCATCATACCCTGAAAAGACTGCACAGAGCAGCCACTTGGAAGCAGGGCCAGTCTGAGGACTCGGTAGACAGGGAGGCTGCCTGACCTAGCAGGAAATAAATAGCAGCAAAAGCAGCAAACCTAGTAGCATGGAACATCTATTATTCCCTATTATTCATCTGCAGCAATTTGTTGCCTGGCAAGAGATGATGAAACCAATTTTGAGAGCATTTCTCAGTGAGTTAAGAAGTTTACCAAGTAAAATCTGTAAAAATATTCTTTCCTGTTCTAGAAATAAGCAAAAGTCATCACTGGAAACGTGTCATCTTTGATAACCTGGCCGGAGTTAAACAAATCGATGGTCAGCATCACATCCACAGCTGGAGGAGGGAACGTTGGAATCGCTTATGGCAAAGGTCTGCTTCGCTCGCAGAGCATACAGGAGAAGCAGCAGAGGACGTGCCGGGGAGCGGCTCTGGTTCACGGCGGGTGAGCTGGTGGATGGCGAAAGGTCTTCCTGGCTCACAAACAGGGCGGGAAGCAGCACAGCTCAGCTCTGACACTATCACCAGATGATCGCTCCAGAATACCAAAATCACGGTCCTCACGGCAGTAACACACACGCTGATTTACCATCAGCGTTTGGCAACGGCTGAATTTGATTTTAACCGAAGTTAAGCTCGTGGGCAGGAGTGTTGCAGGTTGGCCTTTTCTTGTTTTTCTGTCAGCTGATCAGCACATAAAGCATAAAAACGTGCAACTTGTGCCACTAACAACACGAGTACAGGAAAAATGCTCACACATTCACTGGACCTGTGTCTGGTTGTGCAACAGCTTCCTAGGAATTTGGCTACAGAAGGAAGATTTTCCTAACAAATGGTATTCGTGTGCTGGTTAATGCACTGGGAACGGAGGGAATTTCTACTTCATGCAGCGAAGCAGAAAGAAGCAAACCAATCTTAATTTTCTTCTTTTCTGTTTTATTTTCTGTGCAATAGGACTCAAATTAGCATAAATGTAGTTCATAATAAAAAACTAAGTTTATTGATTTTTGCAAGTGACGTGATGGTAACTGAATTGAAAAGTTTTGTTCAGAAACGCTGACTTGTCAAGTAAAGAAACAAACCTTTTTGCATAAGAAATTAATCACTCCTGGAATTATAATGTCTAATAAAATAAAAACTCATTTCACTATTACTCTGACTTCTTATTAAAAGCTACAATTTACACTATATTACAAATCCTCCACAGGTAATAAATTTGACATAGAAAAAAATTAATACAAAATCTAATTACATTTAATTTGATTAAATTAGAATGGACTTTCCTGTAATCTCATTTAATTCAAGACATTTGTAAAACAGCAAAATTACTAACAAAGCCTAAACCCCTCCCTCCCTATATAAAGGTAGAGACTTTATCAACTGTCTGCCTTCCTCTGCTCTATAGGTGAGATGAGAATGGAAATCTCATGTCCTGGGCTGAATCCTGCCACAGGCAGCCACTTCACACGCTCCGTTGACCTGAATCAGGGGTACTTAAATGTATAGTTTGAAAGGCAGAGAAGAAATAGGGCACAGGGAGGGCAAAGTATTTCTACAGCTCACTATTTCTCTGAGAATGTACGGGAATCTCACTGCTATTTCTCAGAAAATGAAAAAGAATCTCACTGCTTGTCTCATCACATTTATCCTAAAGAATTCCCAATTCACACGAGTAAAACCTTTTCCTTTTCAAGAAAGGAGCTTTGTTCTAGCATAAGCCTGGGTCGGATGTTCTGTTCATTGCTGATATTGCTGATTTTAACATATGTGGGATGGGACGGCCATGCTCTATACCGCCCAACTAAGGAGTGAGATATTCAACCTGGAGGAGAACCACAGCAGAAAATCTACTGAAATTCTCTTGTGTGATTTTCATAAGGTGCAATTTAAACCAGCTGAAAACCCGGCTACTCAAACTCCATGCTTTCAACAGCAAGAACTTTTTAGGATGCTGGTTTTCTCTTTTTGCCCCCAAAGCTGACTGTGTAAGTTCTCTGATGGTTGTTCTCAAAACAGATTCCTCTGAAGAGATTTGATGCTTCCTTCCTGAAGGGTTTTGCTGATCATGCCTTTTGACTTTGCTCACTGAAGACACTTAGCCAGTCAAAGAAACTTATCTTGCCTCAAAGACTTTTCCCACAGGTACCATTAGGAGGAAGAAATGGTAATTAGTTTCTGTTGTTGACCACCAAGTGGTCTTGTCACTACCAATTCCTCACCCACCTGGAGGCCTGAGGTTCAGAGCAACCTGAGCGAAGCTCCTCTACCTTTACTCGCCTCTCTTCCACCTCTGTGTGCTGCAGAACTGGCTTTTAACAAAACCATCACACACCAGTCACTAAAAGAAAACCAAATCTAGTTTTGAGAAAGAACAGCCTCCAATTTTACACAGTACATACAAAACAGAAAAGGTTTAGGCAGATTTTTTAAATTAACAGTGGTGTTAAGGTTTTCTGAAAGATTTATTCACTTCAATGACTCATTATCTCTTTTTTTTTCTCGTTTTTTTTTTTCCTGTGCCACAGTAAATCAGCCTGTGAAATAAGCTTGGTTTAAGTAGCAAAAACATTATGATTTCACATTTAGCAGCATAAAAATTGCCTTATGTTCAAATTCATGCTTCTCAGCAAGGTTCCCAGATACCTTCCACTGAGTGGCAGTTTATCGGAACAGAAAAATGCTTCCTATGGGCAAACCAAGGCTCGCTATCACAAACTGCGATGAGCAGGTATTGACAAAACATCAGGACCTGAAGGAATTTGGGGTTTGTAAGTGGTATTTACTAAATTAAGTTTGTGGCAATCAGCTGAGATTGCATATAAATTAACTTACACAGTTTTGCTTGGTGATTATTAAAACTTTCCAGCTTGAATTTATAATCAAGCAACCTCCAGCAAACCAAAGGCTTAATGTACTTGCACAAAAAAAGTCAATAGCATTGCTCAAGAAAGTGAGTTAACTGCGTACACAAAATTAAATTCTGAATGTGTTAATAAGGTTGTATCAGATATTAGTCAGGTTCAATAGCAAAATGGAAAAATTCCAGGTAATACTTACTTTGGGTTAGAATGGAAATCAATGTCAGTTTTGTGTTTTTAAAAAATGGGGAAATCAGAAAAAAATCTGAAAATCTTAATAACATTGTGCTATTAAAAATTTCCCATATTAATATTCAAATAGATAACAGGACAGAAAAAAACAAGATCAAAAAACCCGAAGCAAACAGAAAGCCAGACGAAACAAAAAAACACTTCTAGAAAATTAAACATTTCACATTGACAGGAAATCTGTCAATAGTTTCAAATAAAACTATAGATATCTATGCCTTTTATTTTAGCTGGCTTTAGTTAGTTATGCAAATCAACATTCCTATTTTCAACAACAAGCTTTTTTATCACGGGCTTCTTTTCCTAGAAAAATATTTTAACAGTTCTATGCATAAGATTGATAGTTGTGTCTATATATTCATGATTACAACTGCAATGTATGTATATAAACCCATGAATTGTATCATAACTGAGTCTGAGTGAATGTTATTTCATGAACTGAGGTAATTAAAAATGTAACTCCCTCTCAAGGTGCCCTTCTTTGGATAGCATTCCTATAGTTACAATTTTATGTGATTTCAGTCTTGATATGTCATACCTGGTTTATATGAGTGGCCTCAAAATACTCTGCTTCACTTCCAGCTTCGTAAATGAAAGGAAACCTAAAACACACCAATTAGTGAATATTGAAAAGAAAGCTTGTCCTGTGTAATCTTCAAGACAAAAGGAAAAACTCAAACAGCATATTCCAGCAACACGGATCCATTCCAGCCTGAGGAAATGGTTCCTATCTTCATGGCTATTAAAAATAACATCCTATTTCCACAGGTTTCAGAAGCAGCAGAGTAATTTATTCACAAGGGAAGCTAAATATAAAGCTTGTGTTAAGATATATTAATTAAAAAATTGCATTCTGGAAGTAAAGCCTTCAAAACCTGCAACTGTGTTTGGGAAACCTGGCAATGAATGCAAAATACAAACCTTTCAGAAATATCACTGCTCTGGAAGTCTGGAGATATCAGAGTGAGCATTCATAAGACATTTGTTCCTTTACTTCAAGACACGATGATGAGCATTTCTTTTAACACCTTCCTACATGGATATTTGAGCATCCAGGCATTTAAAAACAGATGGGAAGGGGGAGAGGCAAAAGTCTTAATGTGACCAAAATAGTAATTTCCGTTAAGAGTTTCAGGAGTTCTGAACAATCACTCTTCGGGTCTGGCCTACAGGGCTTGAGATGATACCCAGCACTAGGCTGAGAAGTAAACATATTTTGGGCTACATATTGTAATACGCAGAGACTAGCTGGGATGCTGTAAGGAGAAAATCAGTGCATGTTAGGTCTTATTTATTTTGAATGTAACCTTAAACATTACAAACCCTTCTGTAGGTGGCAAGCAGCATACTTCAGATGATTCTTTTACTTGAAGAAAAAATATGTTAAACTGCATACCACTGAAATGAGTTCTTTGGTTTATTGGTACCAATATTCTAGCAGTAAAGAATGGGTGTGATGAACGAGCTAGTTCTCACATCTCACATTTCGCAATACTTAAACACTGTTTAAACATAAGCAAATAAAGGGAACATTTAATATGAAAATGATCACTCAACTGTTAAACATGATTCAGGAACTGCAGACTATTTTATCTGACCTTTTTATTCATCCGTTGTACCAACTACCTCAAGATGACATATGACCATCTTCAGTAGGGTGGGAGTGGGAAAATGCAGCACAAGTACACAGGCATGACAACAGCACGTGCTCTCTGCCTCCTGCACTGCAACTCCCGCATATACTATAGACCTTTAGGCTGCATGTTCGCATTGATTTAGTGCTGAATAAGCAAATGCAAAAGTGACCATTGCTGAAGTTCATCATCTGGAACACTCAAGCTCCCTGATGCTGACTACAGAAGAAAGGCATCAAAAAGAATCAGGCACGGACAGTATCCAGCTCAAGACAGTATCCAGCTTTATATCACAGCTCTATCAGAGAGCGGGCTTAGGATACAATCAGAAAGCTGTTTCCTAGATTAAAGCCCCACTGCACCAGGCATTCTCTTCTGTGTACAAAAACCAGTGCCAGCCTAGATGATTGACCATACGGTCAATGCACGAAGAACAAAGGAACTGTCCGCTCTTCTCAGATACAGTCAGAAGCAGAAGCTGCAACTGGCTCCCTGTTGTCAAGCCTCATTATAGCAAAGGCAAGTTTTTAGAAGTCAGTGAGCCACTGTCTGAAGGCTTTGCAAACTTTTCTTCTAAATCTTATGGAACTGCACACATCTGAACTGTCTCTCTCCATAGATTCTGAAAACTATGCCATGGAGTGTTATCCTTCTTCACTGTCTCCATGATCATTACAAGGACAGAGAAAGAAGGATGGGGTGTACAATAAGACCATCGGAAGGATTCAGCCCACCAAACTATACACGCTTACTGGCACTTTTTTTCTCTTGGAATATGACAGAAGCGTGGTACTATCCAGATCTTTTTATTTGGCTCTGACTTCACTGATTGCCAAAGTGCTAAGGACGATAGCTTGCTGCCTCCCCCAGACCGCTCCAGCAGTCTGTCCAGAATGCCTGAACACAGCTTCAACGTCGCTTACACAGCTTTTGCAAACCCAGCAAAGAACCACAACAACAGTGTGGGTCTCACTGCTTCCTCTCAAGTGTAATGACATTCTGTTAAGGAAATGACATCAGTGTCCATCTTTAAAGTATCGGTCCCTGGCTTGATATTTGATTTGATTGGTTTTAAACCCCAGAGGTTTAAACCGAATCCTGTACTTTTGCAATAACAAGAGATGCTGGATTGCTGTATTAGGCACAGATGTTGCTGATCTGCACAGTGATCCTGAAATCATGTTTTTCAGTCCTTGTTCAAAAACTAGTGTGATTTTTAAACAGCTGCTTTGTTGTGTCCCACAGGTAGCAGCACTTTATTTTGAGAGAAATAATTCCGATATAAAGTGTCCATATGTTCTCTGTCTTTCAAAGACTTAGTGGAAATTAGGTAAACAAACAAAAAATCCCACTGCAAACTGCAATATATACATCCTCTGCTTCCACACAGATGCCAGGAAGCCTTCTGAGAAGACAATAAAGGAGAGTCCCATAGTAGTATAAAAGTGGTAATTGGGGTAAAAAAACCTCGTAATTTACTGCAGACCTTTAGTGTTAAAGCCAACAATGTTTATCTGTGTTTAAAGTCAGGTACAGGAGTAAGCCCCCTCCAACACTGTGGGCCCTCCACGTTTTCAACACGTTTTCAGATGAGCAGTGAAAAAGTAGTCATGGATTTGAACAAGGTTTTTACCTCATTCACACCTGCATTAAAAAAAATAACAATAGCTCCAAGACTGTGAACAATAAGCATTTGAAGAAACGGGGTCAGGAATCTTGTCAAGTTAAAGATCACCTTCTCTATTTTTCTCCAGTACATTGCCACACGAAATGCAAGATAGTATTTATTTCATTCTTAGACAAGTACGAAAGAGGCTCCTACCAATCCCCCCCGCCCTCCCAGTTCAAGTTTCAGCTCCTACAGTATTTGATTTCATTTCCTGAATTACTTTCTTACAATTTTTGCTTGATTTGATTTTTACATTTGTGCCTTGTCAGAATACCATAAAAAACCTCTTCAATTTTACCATAAAAAACATTTATGATGTGGTCAAAAAAAACTTTTGATACATCTGACATTCAATCCTAACTTAATTTGTAAGTGATAAGTTAGGAGATTTAATCTCAGTGCCCATATGTCACATCTCAAAACCAGATCACACTTTGGCATGAATGGCAGGCGCTGCTTCGCAGAGCTCTAGATTGACAGAGCGCAATGGGTTTGGGAGCTGCTCCTGGGGAAAGCTTATTCATCTTGTATTACTGGTGGAACTACTCATACTTCAGATATCTCAGATGGAAACCCAGCGTTTTCAAACCAAAGGATTCTTACAGACAACTATGAAATCAACTCACTCTTAGAGCCAGTGGTCCATGTGTAAGGCCCCTTTTCACCTGAGCCAGTATTCTAAGCAACAGGGAAAGCTTCCGTCTAGCAGTTTCTGGTCCCATAGACCTGAAAACAGAACACAGACAGGCAAGAATGGTGCAGGGTGCAGACCTCCACGTACTTATTAGTGTAATAAAATCTTTTTTGACTATTAAATATGTCCCTGTCGATCCTTGAGACTTTTGTAAGGCACCAAACCACTATGTACAGCACACAGCTCCTTAAATGCCACATTTGAGTATGCTTATCCACTGTTCCCAAACTGGTTGTAAAAATTATCTCAAAAATTTAAAGGAAGAGAAAAGTAACTCCTGAACCACATAATCCAGTTCCTGACAACATAAGAGAAAGACCAGTGTTTTTCTCATTTGGAGGATGTGGATTACTATTGAATAGATTTAACCTGTGCCTATATAGTCTCTTTTAATTGTTTGTATCGTGGCATTTGCTCTTAATAGCACTTGATGCAGAGAAGGGCATTCACAGAATCATCTGGTTGGAAGAGACCTTTAAGATCATCAGGTCCAACCGTTCCCCCTGCACTGCCAGGGTCCCTAAACCATGTCCCTCAGCACCAAACCCACACGGCTTTTAAACACCTCCAAGGATGGGGACTCAGTGCCGTTTACTTGTTTAATCATGCTAAAACCTCCTGTGGGTCTCAGTGCTATTCTGTTCCCTCATCACTTACAGTTTTAGAACAAATATTGTATTTTTCTTTCACGAACAAGTGGAATGTATTCCGGTGTCCCCTATGTCCCAAAGTTTCACCACAATCGTCTGCAGCATCAAAAGCTAAGTCTGCCCAGCGAGCTACCACACCTTCACCTCATCCTCAGAAAACTCTTACTGAACAGCCATTTGCTAAGGCTGGGGCCATAACAGACAGTTTGTCTGCTGTTCTCAAACACCATCTTACACCAGAATGGAAATATCTTGTGCCCAGAAATGCCAGCTGAAATAAAGTTTTGTGAGAACTCTGAACTCACTGCTTGCAATCACATCATAAAGAAATGCATTCCAATTGCCAGAGAGAGAGAAGACCTCTCTTCAGGGTTGGCTCCCTGCCACTCCTCCCCCCAAGATGTGTCCTAACAACTTTACAAGGAATGAAAAAGCCATTGTAAGTAAAATACTGTAACGTACCATGGCCACAGTGTTACTAATCTGATACATAGCTGCATAATTAGGAAGGTTATATCAGCAGTCCATCCCACTGCAGAAAAAATTGCCAGTGGTCTTTGTTTCCTTCACTAGGTGGTTGAATGAACAGAAATTCTTTAATTCTAGCTCTCCTGACAGGAGGGTGTAAAGGCAGGATAGCTGGAAAGGGAGACATTACAAGATCTGATATGGTGGATCAAGATAAACTCGAATGTGACAAAATGAAATACCTTTAAATTTTAAGAGACATTTATTTTAACAGAAACTTTGTCTTTTCTACAGATCATGAGCAGTGGGAAAGTTATGAGAATTAAAGAAGAACCCCCATGTCATGTCTTATATAATTACTGGGTCAGATCCTGCTATGCTGTTGCCCAGTGCTTAGGTGGTTTCCCGAGTCATGCAGCACTCCTGGAAGTTGTGCAGCCCTGCCAGGCAGAACTAATCACAAAATAAAGAAGAGGTCTTCATACGTCTGGTGTATGAGCACCACCATTGAGATTCCAGAGCTTTGATTTGCTCTGATATGCGCTGGGATTGGAATTGGGGCTTTATACAACATTGTAGATGCCGATTTTAACCTTTGCTCTAGTTCTGTGGCACCGTTCAGCATTTCACACTGCTTTTCACACTTCTTCTGCGTTTTTGTTTTTATTTTACCCTTTCCTTCTACAGACTTCCTGTTGAATGACATCTGCTGTTGCCTTCTTGTTTCCTTAAACCTCGTAAAAAACTGTGTCCAGCCAATGCAGCACTGTTTGGAATTCTGCTCTGCCAGCTGCTCAGCTCCATGACAAAACACTCGCAGATGTGATTTTTCACTGCTTCTCACATGAGCTCAGCTGTACAGAAGGGGATGGGTAAGAGTGACTCCCACGGAACAGGCAGCAGTGACTGGCTGGAAGAAGCTGACGGTGTGGATAGCGATCGTCTCTGATATTTCTTCATCACTCCTGCAGTGCACAGCTATCAATCCATGCCCAATCTAGACAACATACATTTCTAACATAAAGTCCCCACATTGCAGGAAACGACAGCTGTGAAAGCTGATTTATCCAAGCTGCTCTGCTAGTCCCTGTCCCGCGACAGAACAGCTCAGACACTGACAGCCAGCCAGCTTAAGGCTGAGCTGTTACTTGAGCTCCTTAGGTGCCGACTGATGCAAGTTAGCAACCAAAGCAGTAAATTGTCATGTAGACAATCAAAACTTTTGCAACAGCTAGTAGAAACATTTTCAAGGTAAAGCAAATAAACTTTCATTGTTTTGTATCCTCGACAAGTAGCTTAGAAGTTGACCAGTGACACTATAGCTCCTCTTGGAATGATTGAAAGCTGCTATACCAAAGAAATATTTTGAGTAACAGCATTTTACTAGTTTTCGTGTATGTTTAAATGCAAGATTATTAGTGATTAATTAGACCCAGTTATACCTAAGTGTTAAACATAGCTGTAGCCATTTGACTGAGAAGTGCCTGGAGTGACATTTATTCCACATTCTTGTGCAAAACCAGAACATAGTCTGACTCCATTCCCTTCTAGACAAGGCAGAGCAGAACTAGATTTTTGTCGTGAACCATCAGCAGTAATACCAGAGGCCATCAAAGTCTGTGGGATGATTTCACAGAGGCAGTGCTGTCTTACTTATCCAGGAGGTAGTCAGTTCTATCTGAAACTTGTAATCTCACAGCAGGAAGAAAAGCAGAGGATCTCTCTATTTGAATAACATGGGGGGTTGCCTATATTTTGAAGCCTTCTCAAGAGGATTCAACAAAAATGTTCGGTTTTAGAGACAGCCTATTCTGCAGTATTCAATTAACAATAGCAAGTAAAAAATAAGAAACCAAATTAGTGTTAATCCTCAAAACCAAATACAATATTTACCATTTTATTTTTCCCTGTACATTTCATTGACTTTGAAAGTCAATCCTTTTTCCTGGCTTCATTTTGACACTTCATTAGCCAGTAGGTCATCACCTTTCACTCCACTGAGTAACGGTTATTTTTCATGCCAGCACAGATAGAGGATTCAGACCTGATTTGTATTGCAGGTAATAAATGATAATTATCTGCACCTTTTTTCTGATGTGAATCACTGTCTCTGAATCAGAGGAAGTAAATCCTTGTAACATTGATGACAGCGGATTAGGGTATAACCAGTCTTTTTCTGGTGTACTTACTGGGGCAAAGACTTAGAGGTCATGCATTCAATTCTGAGTAATTACTGTCAGTTTAATGATGAAGATGAAAGAAGATAGTGTATACTTAATCAAGCAGATAAGCATATGAAGCTTTTGCATTAAAGATTTAATGGAACAATAGACACAGAACTCAAAAATGGACAGTAGGCAAAACACGTCCCTTCTGTGACTGCTCAGGCTCTACTGAGAATGGTCAGGACAAAAGGTAAATGCTTTCTTGGTTTTCGCATCCTTCTAAACATGGTATAATGAAAATCAGGGATATAGGAGGCCAAGAACAACTTCAGGAATTAAACTTAAGATTTATTCCTGTAGAAGACAATTGTGAAAGGTGTCAGAGTAGATATACTAGAGTCTGAAATTATCTATACAACAGAGGCTACACTGATACACCAGCATAAGCTTTGTTTTCCCTGACTGTATCACAAGTAGAAATGAAATCTGCCGTAGTTCATATATTTAGAATTCACAACTGCTAGTCTATTTATCTTGGTAACACTGGTGATCACTGTGGGGTCTATGGTGTGTAAAATTCTACATTTCCTCCTACTGGAAAGGACCACGCACTTAGGACCGGCTCTTACTGGTCTGAGAGGCTCAGCACTGGTGTCACGTCTAAACCCATTCAAGCTGTCGGTCCCTTCTATGTAATGTGTCCCACTGGGCTTTTCCTGGCTGTACCTCAGATGCATTATCGTGCTCTGTGAGAAACACAGCAAGCACAGCAGCTCGCCGGAGCAAAAGCAGTTGGTTAGGGCTTCTTGTATTACAGCAGTCCAAGAGTTGAAAGGGTCATCTGTACATTTTACAGAGAGAGAGGAAAAAAAAAGGTGTTGAATAAACACATTCCATGGAGTAGGAAACCTGAGCGTGAGCTACCACAGAAGAATGATGACACAAAGCTAGTATAATGCTACCACCTGCTTCTGGGAACTTTATTTCCACCACCCGAGAAAATGATAGGGCCACGAAGTTATTATATGAAAGGAGATACAGGAAGCAGACATACATCTTTCTTTAGATGTGTATTAAGAGAAATAGTGGTGATCATTGAGACATATGACACAGTTATTCAACTCCAGCTAAGATATACAACCAGGATTAGACTCCTAAACTGACAAGGAATTTAAGTTTTACTATACATCCTCCTCTTCATCATTTCCTATTGATTAGTGTGGATGATGTCCCTTCTTTGTGCTGTCTGTTGTAAATTCCACTTCCTAATTCCCTTCACTGCACAGGAGCGTAGGTACTTGCCTCAGAGCTGTGGATCTCGCATCATCAGGTCACAGCACACCAAGACACTCTGTGTATCCAACTTCAAGTTCACAGTCAAGGTTACAGCACAGCAGCAGGGCTCTTGAGTCTCAGGCTCTGTCTCGCTTGCTGGCCTATTTATCCATCAGAAAGCAGTACTGGTAAAAAGCAACAAGCCTGAAACTAACTGGATCTTGAAGATGATTATATTTTCTAGTTTGTACAGATTAGTCCACTAAAATGGGGATGGCAATTCCGAATTATATTTTAAGATACGAATTGGAAATGTGAAGTTCTGTCACTCATTTTACAAGCTCATGAAATTTCAAGGGAATATGGTTCTAATTACCTCTCATATCCAGTTTGCCAAGATAAGTAATAATTTCTACTCTTCTATTAAATGCAGATGTCAGGAGCATGTCAAACAGCTCAAGAGTACAGTGCTCCCCAGATGCTACAGCTGCTTCTCATATATCATTTTCCTCTCTTTCATCATTTGTGTTTACCAGAAGGTTAAGAATAGCTAAGTTCTGCCACCAGGGAAGGTCATCACTGAATGACCCTTATTACTTATTACAGCTATTTACTTACATTTTATTAATGGTCCATAGGATTAACTTGGCTGAAACACATGCTGAACATCCCCTGCTG